>NC_045593.1:28853210-28865710 GCF_009819795.1 Aythya fuligula
CCCTTCCAACTCAGGATGTTCTATGATTCTATGATTAGGCACTTGACATGCGAAGATGCAGGACTTCCCCTTGCCTGCAGCCAGTCCTCAGGAGAAAACTGAGCCCTCCTGAACCCAGGGGAAAGACGGAGTGCAGGTATGCTGTGAGCTGGAAGGAACCTGTAACACTCCAGAAGACCAGCAGCCCACTCAGGCCTTCATCATAAGTCTGTCACAGCAGGGAGACTGGAACAGTGCAGCATGCACAAACATGATGTTATGGTTATAGATTCAGGAGCCTGGGGACAGACTCAAAATAGTTACTGTACAGAGACAGAACAGGTTCTTTCTGGAGACTGCTCCTCATCCCATGTTTTTATGATTTCCTAGAACTTCTCTACCTTTGTACTTTGACACTGATCTCTGGGACCATCATGAACACAAGATTTATGACCTTAAGGAAACCATGTTGGGCCATCCTCCTGCAACTGATACACAATTTGCACTTTTCTCCTTTTCTGATGTACTGCACCTTTGCAGGACTTTCATCCTTTCATCAGCCTGCTAGAGGACTTCTGGCATTTCTCAAAGTCAGTTTTGGTACTAAGCATTGATTCACTTCAGAACATGTATGACTTTCAGTTATAGTTGAAGAAAAGCTGAAGAGACAAGGCCAAATCCTCCTTCAGTATAAATGAACTAAATTCCCTTGTTAGCATTTCATTTATGCATGAATTTTGGCCCAAAGTCCTCTTTCTTTGCCTTTCAGGAACAGGTCATATGGGATAAGAGGAGGCTTCAGAAAGGCTTTCACTACCTGCCCTTCCTGGGTGATAAAACAAAACAAAACAAAAGCAAACAACAAACAACAACAACAAACAAACAAACAAACAAACAAAACCACAATTCCAGAAGCATTTAAAATATTTTGGATATAGACATATTCTCTGTATTGTATGTCTTTTTGGCTTTTTGTCATAAACTAACAGCAAACAGTTAGCTAGTATACCACCCCTAAAGGATGTTTGTCAGCATTCCCCATTACACCTTCTATGAAAGTATGTCCTAACTCCACTTTCCTTATGGGCCCCAATCCATAGTCTATTCAAGAATGTGGAGAGGCTCTTACAGAAGTTTCCTCTGCTCCTTCAATGACATGACGTCTATTTCCTACTCCAGTCATGTTGACAAAAGTGTTCACCAAGCCTTCTGTTTATTTCTGAAGTGGTGACCTGGGAAAAACTGTTAAGCTTTCTTCCCAAAGCACATGTTGAACCTTTTTGGAGATTTTTAGACAGGAAGAAATATTGCAGCTTTTCTGCTGCTGCAGTCTATGCCTTGGCCACACCTCTCATGTTCCCTCATGAGTCTTACCTTTATGTTTGCAACTGTGCAGGCAAAGGAAAGGAGATACACGCATACAGTATAACTGCGTTTTGGGGAATTTTGTCATCCATTTTTTTGAAAACATTTCTGAAGGTCACTGAAATTTAACTTGACAACCATATATGTGGAAAGTGGGACATTTGTACTTTAGTAAGTAGCTGCCAACATCATTAAAATGTTATCTCTACCATTTTTAGAACTGGTTTTCTGTTTAGTGTTTATGAACAAGTTACAAGACACAACTGAAGTTGTACATTTCAAGTACGGTACAACAGTGAGTCAATATTTAGAGACATTTAAGCAGTAAGACTGGGAGAACAAATTATGCCCTGCAAACCAGTTTAAGATACATCCTTTGTAGTTCTGTCCAGTTACAGTTTAGCAATAACTGTGTATAGTAAACAGAACATGCCTTCTGTACAGAAAGATTGATATCTGATGTAGTGGTAGAAGTCTTTGCCTACTGTATCAGGAAACTAGATGCATTTGCAGGAATGCCGTACTCATGACTTCTACTGGGGGATTTCCTCTTTCCAGTGGTTCATCACCTGTAAAATCCCTGCAAATAGAACAATTTCTACTCCGTTTCAGGTCTTATCATTCTCATGTGAGTAAGGCAAACTGTAGATAGTCTTCAGAAATATCTATGCAGGTTGGCTTTTCTTCTTCTTCTGAAAGAAGCCTGAAACAGTTATATAAACAGCTGTATTGCTTTGACTATGCTCTTGCTGTTTCCTGCAATCTAGAAGAGTTACCTGTCCTCCAGTTCTTCTAAGAGAATGGATATTATTTGTAAAATTTGCTAAAAGAATCTACCTTTTATATCTTGTATATTAGTATAGTGATGTAAATATAATATATTTTATATATATATATATATATATATATATATGTATAAACCAATATATATCATACAAAGACACACAACTTGGGACTTCAATCTTATCAGTGTTGTTCTCCTTAATGTGAAAACACAAATAGTTAGGACAGGCCAGAGTGCTTACCCATGGAGATAAGGCAGAATTAATGTAGCAGAATCAGCTTTGCTTCATCATTCCTGAAAGAACTGCATAAGTTTACTTGGGCAGACTTGCTCCTAACTAGCAGTGCCCACCCTCATCAATATCCAGCATCCTACTTTTTTAACTTCTGGGAGAATTGAATTCACAGAATAGCATGAGGATCTGGAATGAAGTGCCTTCATACCTTTACCTGGCCCATTTAATTTCTAAATCCAGATATACTCATGATCTTGCTAGCAGTGTTTTTTCAAACATGATTTACTGGTCTCTCCAGTAAAATGCAATGGGAATGGTGCATGCACTGCAGGATCTTGAGCTACCTGGAGACAGGTGGTGGAAGCACCCATCCCTTCTCTTTGGAATCAGTATGTGGAAAACCTCAGAAGAGCTTGTTTCCTATATGAACTATAGTCAGAACCCAAACTGGAGCCACTGACAATTTAAAAATATAAATTATAGAATACAAGAGGGAACATATTTTTTTATGAACAATTTTCTCCCTACTATGTTCTTGCAGAAGCAGGTATTTTTCCAGAGATTAGCCCTCACCCCACGTTTTCTTTTCCCCTAATAATATAACCACCTCTGCATCATGCCCTCCAGGACCATCAGAAACAGGTTTCTCCTTGCATTGCCCTAGAGGCTATCTCTGTGTCTGCTCTCAGGGCTCTCCCAGTCCTCTGCTAGCCCTCTGGGCATTGCCTCTCCTCCATGTGTCCCACAGCGGGCTTTGAGGCTTGCTGTGACTATAAGGCTGCATTTGCACTGAGGGCAAAAACCAGTCTTCCACGTTCCTCTCTGATTTATACCACATTACCCAGAGTGTACACTTCAGGGGAAGGCAACTATGACCAGGCAGCCTTCCTCCTTCTACCCTGCCACACCCTTTCCTAACGAGCCAGACTTTATGGCGCTTACACCATAAACTGAATAAATAAATTAAATTGTACAATCTGCCACATACAGCTCCGTTTCTCTTTGGCAGGTCTTGCAGCACAGTGCAATCCACTGCTCACTCAATGCTGACTGTATCTCTGGCTGGTCTTTCTGCAAACTTCCCTCTCCAAGCTCTCATTAGCAGTCTTTTCCAGTGGGATTGGGTAGCACACTTCTGTAATAAAAACAACCAAGGGCATTCAGTTTAAGCCTTCTACCAAGTGCATTGCTTGCTGAGGAAAAACACCTGTTTCACTTCCATAGAATGGGACTGTCTTGGCTTTGCAGGCTAGTATTTTTTATACAATTATGTTAGCCATGCAAAATGGTGTTAAGGTTGATCTCTGTGCTAAACAGAACAAGCAATGCACTAGCAGCTATAAAAAACTGTTAGTGCCCGCCTGCCCCTCTGATGTTGCTGACAGTCTGTATGTGTTACTAAGTAAGTTACTAAACCTCCTCTCTGTTAGTTTTTGCATTTGGACACCTGAGTGTCTGAACTGCCCTTGAACACGCTGAATATGCAGTGCTTGTGAATCAGGCTGTGGGTGAGTTCACAGACATCCATAGAAATAATTCTGAAAGGTGAATAATGAGCGCAGTCCATTCTGTGTTTTCTGAAAGAAAATAATTTATTGTCTCCCAGCACCAGGTAAATGAAATTAGATTTATGTTCCTGTGTTAATCTCATTCAGAATCTTACTGCAAAACAGTTTTTCTTAGTGTGCACTAGATCACTACTGTACTATCGCCTTCCACTCCTCCCCTTGCTTTACAGTGTTTAACATAAAATATTTGATTTTATTTTCAGAGCCCTTCACAGCCTCTGCATGCAAATTTTTCATCTCTCTGGTGTGACATCCATCACCTACCTGTTAGATTTTCAAACATTTTTGTTCTCTTTTTCATGATGTCCCTCATAACTGAGAGTTGCATGCAGCCAATATTAAGAAATGAAGAATGTATCATCCTCTTTCAAATCTCTTCATTTTTCTCCACAAAACCTTGCCCATGTTCTGGCCTATCATACTGTCCATCGTGATTCACTTCTGCCTTAACGCTAGCCATCCATTACAGTCTACATTACTCTTAGCAATAAACTCTGACCTAGAGCTTAGTGATGTCCCAGTCAGGGACATTGGTACTTCAAGTATCAGTGAGTCCTACTTCAAGTAGTACTAACAAAATCATAGAATCATAGAACAGATGGGTTGGAAGGGGCCTTAAAGATCATCTAGTTCCAACCCCCTGCCATAGGCAAGGACACCTTCTACTAGAAAGTTACTAAAAACCCTACCCAGCCTGGCCTACAGCACCTTCAGGGATGGGGCATCCACTACTTCTCTGGGCAACCTGCTCCAGTGTCTCACCACCTTCTGAGTGAATAAATTACTCCTTATATCTTATCTAATCTAAATCTACTCTCTTTTAGTTTAAAGCCATTACCTCTTGTCCTATCAGTAGACTCTTTGACGAAGAGTCCCTCCCCAGCATTCCTGCAGGCCCCCTTTAGGTATGGCTATAAGGTTTCCCTGGAGCCTTCTCTTCTCTAGGCTGAACAACCCCAAGTGCTTCAGCCTACCTTTATAGGAGAGGTTCTCCAGACCCTTGATCATCCTTGTGGCCCTCATCCAGACTTGCTCCAACAGGTCCATGTCCTTCTTGCACTAGGAGTCCCAGAGCTGAATGCAGGGCTCCAGGAAGGGTCTCATGAGAGCAGAGCAGAGGGGGAGAATCACCTCCCTTGCCTTGCTGTCCATGCTTCTTTTGATGCAGCCCAGGATATGGTTGGCTTTCTGGGCTGCAAGTGCACATTGCCAGCTCATATTCAGTTTTTCATCCACCAACACCCACAAGTTCTTTTCCACAGAGCAATAACATCATCATAACAACATAATACATTACAATAAAAATCATAAAGATACAAACATGTCTAGCAGATATTGTTATTGTACAAAGAAACTAAATTCTACAAGCTTACAACCCCAGCTTGGAAAAGAATGACCTTCTGAACTGTGCAACTCCATAAATAAGCTCAAGACTTCCACTTATAATACTTATAGTAATATGACATTTCTTCCAGTTATACTGGCAGCTTTTGACCATGATTTCTTAAAAGGCTGCTTCTTCTGAACAAGGACTAGCAACTATCATCCTTCATGATTTTCCTTTGCCCTAAGAGACATTTTTAACTTCTTCCTGAACCTGTGATGAGTACCTGATAATGGAAGCCAGTGGGAAAACGTCTATCTGGCTAGCTCAAAGACATCAAAGACAGCACTAAGTAAATATTGTGTGACCTAGTTGGACTAAGAATATGTGGGTTGTTGGACTCTGTTACAAACCACAGACCCCAGGAGATTTTACTTATTCAGCCTGTGGTCCAGATTTTCTGCTCCCCATATGTCCTCATGGCACAGAGGGATTCAACAGCCCTCTGGATGGGTTAACCAGCTCTGATTTCTCAATCCTGACTTACAGCCACACTGTCTTTTCTACTCCATGCTTTGTCACAATTTCCTCAGTCAGTCTTGCTACAGCAGATGTTTTTCTCATTTTACTACATTTTCTTTCCTGAGAAGCAAACATTTACAAACAGGCAGTTTAGTCTCCTTTAGTTGATTGAAATATGAAAGAAACTTTAGGGCAGCTATAAAGAGAAGCCCTTTACATGTGGTAGAAAACACCTAATAGCTAGACTGCCTAGTTCCCTGCAGAGAGTACACGGATGGCTGCTTCCAGGGAAGCAATGCACCCCACATATCAACAATCCTTCCCTTCAGCTGCATCTTTATTCTGTACCAAGAGATTAACTGCTCCGTCAGCCTTCAGGTACTATATGGACCACAGTCTTGTTCCTCTTGGGTTTCTTTGCTTTTACATTTGGAAGAAACTCAATTTTCCCTTCCCTTCCCTTCCCTTCCCTTCCCTTCCCTTCCCTTCCCTTCCCTTCCCTTCCCTTCCCTTCCCTTCCCTTCCCTTCCCTTCCCTTCCCTTCCCTTCCCTTCCCTTCCCTTCCCTTCCCTTCCCTTCCCTTCCCTTCCCTTCCCTTCCCTTCCCTTCCCTTCCCTTCCCTTCCCTTCCCTTCCCTTCCCTTCCCTTCCCTTCCCTTCCCTTCCCTTCCCTTCCCTTCCCTTCCCTTCCCTTCCCTTCCCTTCCCTTCCCTTCTTTCCTTCCCCTTTTTAAAAAAATTACAGTCATCAAAATTAGAACAAAATGATTGCCTTAATGGAGTTTTAGAAAGAGTTTAGAAAGTGTATCTCATTTTTACTTACAGGTTTTTGGTTAATTGTCTTTCAGACAGGTACTATATCACACAGCAGAGTCTGAACAAACTCAAAAAGAAATAAATAAGATTATATGTATTTTCCTCTTGAGACACAACCTTTTCTGAAAAGGTAGAGCTCATATATCCAGCCATTAAGAGAAATGTAGCTTTTGGTAATATCAAGCTGGAAAATAACTTGTCAAATGCACATGAAGGAAAAGAGTCATTTATGACCATGTGGTGGTCAGTCTGTTGTTTAAAAGCCCACCTGGAAAGGTCTAAGAAACCAGATTTAAGGTAAGAGAAGCATATTTAAATCCTGTATTTCCTTCTACTGGCTTATTGCATACTTACACATGTGAGACTAACACCCTATTGAGGCTTATAGGTGCAGAAATCAGCATTTAGACTCTGTCCTGTGCTGTCTGTAGCCTGCTCTTTGTTAAATTTTTTGTCTTGTGGTTTTGTTGTAACTAGAACATTAGAAGAGCTTTTCTTACCTTTTGTTGTAGTTGTTTGCTGGAAAGTCTGGCAAACAGGTATTTTAAACGTCATTTAATTTGAAACTTTTAAAACCATACAGTGAGCTAAACTGTAAAGCCCTCAATCATTTCTTTTCATTAAATTCCATTTAATCTGAGTTTATCAAGCCTTGCTTTACTGGCAGAGGGATATTCATGTTATACTTGCACAGTAAAACAGAAAAATAGTTTATGAAAACACATGCTTCTGATACATTTTAAAAACTTATTTCAAGGTCTCTAGTCTGAAAAGAGAAGAGCATAAAAATTTAACAACACCTAGCACCACACAAATATAAAAGTAACTATAACTATAACTATAAATATCCATATTGCTTTACCTCATACCAGTTCTATCTAAATTGCATAGATAGCATTCAAAACCACCATTCTGGCTTTAGTCATTCTTCAGACATTGTTCCTATTATGTTAATAAGAAATAGCTAAAAAAAACTCAAGACCAGGTGTTGTGTTGTGTTGTGGCACTAAAAGAAGTACACTAGTATGCCCTTGATTATTCCTTCCCATGGTACCCGACTGCACTGAGACGGGGATAATTTCCTCTCAATCACAAAAGATTCAAACTAGGAATAAAATAGACTGTCATTTTAGAAAAAGATAGACCTAAACTTCATCCTGAAACTCAAATGGAAAAAAACTCCCCTGTAAGTTTATAAAATTGTAGTAACATTTATCTGCATTACACAATCTTAGATTTTCTGCTCCCCATATGTCCTCGTGATTTTTTTTTTTTTTAACTGTTATCTGTAAGGAGGAAACAACAAATAAAATCTATTTCCAGGCTTTGAGCTGCTGTAACCCAGGGGACATTCACCTTTGATGGTATGACCTTGTAGCACCTGCTGGTTTCAAGCATACAAAATAGATTTAAAGATTTTTATAAAATCCTAGAATATGTGGCTCAAACACGTCTGAAAAAGAGGCTGAGTGGCAAGAAAGAAAGAGCAGGTTTGAATGGCAGGTGAGGATGTATCTTTCCCCATGTTTTCTCTCTCAAAGCAGTGAAAATGCAACTCTCCAATGCTTTCTTTTCATCATTCTCCATTAGTGTAAATGTTCTGCATTTAGATAGGGAATGTTATAGAGTTAGGGTATTTTTCTTTATTTCTTTTTCTTTTCTTTTTTTTTTTTTCTTTTTTTTTTTTTTTCTTTTATTCATTTTTTCTTTATTCTCTCATTTAAATAGGTCATTGTCTACAAACCTGGCTGGGACTATTCTTACTTGAGATTGCAGGTGGCACCATCTGTCCCTATGAGTTATATGCCAGACAATTCTGGCTTTGCTTCGTATGTGAATATTTTTCCTGCATAAAATTGCCTTATGAAGACCATGCGAAACTGACCCTACCCAAAAGGCTATGAAATGCAGAAAGTATACAAAACAACAAAGACTTCAAGAAATTTCTTTATTTCAACAGCATGTAAAATGCAAATTTTGTTTTCCTTGAGGTGTCTTAATCGGAGTTAAAAATGATGTCCTAAATCGTAAGGTGAAATGTGTGTTGTTTAATTTTAATTTTAATTTTTTAATTTTTATTTTTTAAAGACACAGATGTTACCTGCCTTTTATCTCTTTCTAGGTAGTCTGAGAGGAGTGAAAGCTCTTTGTCCTGTGTCAATGGGGTTGGTGGGATAAAACCTCATGGAGCTCATCTTCTGTACCTGCACTGACAGCTCTTGGGTTTAACTTCCTACTTGCCCCAGACATCCACACCAGGGTAATTTCAGAACAGGATAGAGGCACTGAACGCACATAAGTTTATCTTCTTTTCTAAATCAGCTCAGTTCAGCTGCTGAACACAATGAACCTCCTGTTCCATGGAAAGAGAGTCTGGTCATTGTCTTGGAGAGGCTGGGCCCTGGTGGCCTCCCAGGGCCCATTTCCAGACATCTTTTCCATCAGCTGTAGCTCCCAAATTTATCTTCCCCACATGACCTATGCCTCCACATCAACCCCAAAATTGTATCAGAGGGTTCACAGAACTGTGCTTCTAGACAAGAAAGTAACAGAAACCACTCATTAACCTTTGTCTTAAAATCTTCCCTCTAAGCTGGAGTTGTCTCATATTAAAATCCTGTTTGTCAGTATAGGCATTTTAAGGGGAAATTTTCCACTCAGGGCATCAGACTGGTAAAAGTATTTACTATACAAGATGCTTACAAATATATAGAGCAGGCTTGGTCTCAGTTATGTCCTTCCCGTTTCTCCACTGAAGTCCATCAAACTTAGTCAGTGGGCAACACAATAGAGCTTCATTGGGATTAAACTCTCAGTTACATGCATGTAACCCCAGTGGATTTGGTGGAGATGCAAAGGCATACATGATGGCAAAATTTGGCTTGTTGCTGCATATCAAGATGCAGGTGGCAACATATACAAAGGGGTTCTAGTTGTCTGGCAGATGTTCACAGCTGTCTGAGAGCAGAGAAAAAGCTCACATAGTTAATTCACATTTGGAAAGGGATTGTTTGAGAAAAATTACATTTGTTTGCTTTTTCAGTTTGCTGACATTACTCTTCACTTTGAAGTTTGCAGCAGTTGCTGGAGAGAAAAAAAATAAAAACCCCATCCTTCTTCATTCATGTAGTTATTGATACTATAAGAAAAAATAAAGGACAAATATTTATGCTGACTTTATACAATATATTCAAACATCTTCAATGTCTAGGTTGGCTAAATGCTACTTGCTGTCTGTTTTTCCACTCCACACCATTGTTTTTGTTCTAAGTGCTCTTTAATCTAATCTATTCATCTGTGCAGGTTTAAAAGTTTGCACTCAGTGCATATTTTGGAACGTCAGAAATGTATATCATAGTTTCATAGGAATCCTAAATAACTTTGTTGTGATAAAGGACATGGGAGAGAGAAGTGCTTAAATGTAAACAATTGTGACTTTATCCTTTGGAAAAATCCTAGGGAAGCTATGTTTGTTGACAGCAAAGTCTGTTGCTCCAAATAGCAGGAGCGATTTTCTGATCTCCACTAATGTACTCAGATGCTTTTATTTTTTCCCTCCCTTGCTCTGTTTCTTCCCTCTGGGGATAAGTTCCGGCAGTTATAAATAATAGAATGGCCATCCTATCTGCAGCAGATTCCCTTTTGAAGCATAGCTTTTTGTACTATACTGTAACAGCTCAGCATCACAGATTTGAATTAATTCTTTGGTCAATCTCGCTCGTTCTGACCAGCCTACAAATTCTTCCCAGTCATACAGATTATGTTACAGCATTTGCAGACAGGACTGGGAAGCGCAGCCAGCCCTCTGCTAACACAGTTGCCAGAAAGCCAAATGTGAGCATCTCAAACAGAGCTTCAGGAGGAAAGGGGCTTTTACACAGTTGCCCACAAACAACAAAACTGAGGAAATGGTGTTTCTCTTGCAAACAGTGAA
This sequence comes from Aythya fuligula, assembly GCF_009819795.1. NCBI lineage: Eukaryota > Metazoa > Chordata > Aves > Anseriformes > Anatidae > Aythya > Aythya fuligula. Next base: position 28,863,736 of record NC_045593.1, read on the forward strand.
GGCTCACTGCCACCTGTGGGCAGCGGCTAGCATCAGCACATGCTGGAAGACAGAGCCAGAAAGTTGCTAAATGTTGATTAATGCTGATTAAAGACCCTGGGTTGCTAAAGCATATGCAGAGGCACACATCTGCCAGTACCAATGGGTTTTAGTGCCTGACTTCCAGAGTTCTGTCACAAACCAAACTGCCCAGGAGCTCCTGACCAGCCCACAGAGGACTGGTGTCTCAGGGCTCAGCTATGATAAGACTAGGTGAGAGCTCTGGTCCACAGTCTGCTTTGGTGTATGAAGCCTTTCTGATGGACCTGTCCATTCTGAGTCCTCTAGGACAGCACAAGGGATTACTACGCAAGTTCCTTGACTCTGCCTGCATGCTTTTTCCTCTGGACTTGAAAAAAATATGTGATACCAGAAACTTCATCCTCTCTGTCAGTTTCGATTGAAATTGTCAGTGGTTGAAGCATTATTAGTTGGGAGCACAATGGGCAGACAGAAACAGGTGAGAGTTCTAATCTCACAAACCTTGTTTTCTTAGGAAACCCAGGCTAAAATTATGTGTGGAAGTTACAATTTGTATATACTCTTTAAAAAGTCTTACGGATTCAATCCATAGCTTGATTGATAGACAACAAATTTGCTTTTGAATCATATGTATCTGCAATTGCACCTCTCTTAGTCTGATTTCTTATAATGCTTTGAGGGGAAAAAAAGAACAAATAGCTTATATAATACTCTTATATAATGCAGCTTAAATATTGAATGCTCTAAGGAAGCAATTCTATTCAGTTGTAAAATATTGTCTTAACCTTAACTAATTTTTAGTGTAAAATACCATCAGGAAAATCCAAAGAAAATAAAAACTGGTTAAAAAGAAAGTAAACAGGTGAGGTATATCCTGCATTTTAAAAATTCGCAAAATTTTGCAATATGAAATGTTGGTAAGCAAAATTTAAGTATCTGAGTTTAGATGTGATTCCATATGTACTGTTTAACAAATGCATCCTGTGAGAATATACATGCACATTTGCGTGCTTTTTTTTTTTTTTTTTTTTTTTTTTTTTTTTTTTTTTTAAGTAGTGGAGTCTAAACTTCATGTTTTTCTCTGCATTGGTGAACTCATCTGCAAACTCATCTCTACTTTAAGGGACAGAACAGAGTATCTGAGCAGAACCCAAACACACACATACAGATGAGCCAAAGCCTGCACATGGCACAAAGGAGCATAATTCTTCCCACTGCACCTCCACCAAGTGAGAATTTCCTGAGGAGACTCTTTGTAGGTCTTACAATATTGCTTAGCAGTTGATCACTTTAGGGGCACAGTCACTCTCCCTCCTTTGGATACTGCTTCATACCACCGCTCTGCTGCTGTCTGCCAGGGCAGTTGGGGTTGTGAGCTGCCCTGTTGGAAAGAAAGCCCTTGTAGGAGCAGGCATAAAGCTACCCTTGGCTGCGCGGAGGGCGCCTTGCATAACGCCCATCAGTTAAGGGCTTAGGCACCGAGCACAACAGAGCTCAGCCAGACTTCTTGGCTCTGAGTGGGTTGCCAAACACCACAATAGGTATGTGATCTTATCTTCTTAATAGTGTGTAAAAAACTTAGCACAATTTGGACACAGTATAAATATTGTTGACAGTGTTCTTTAACAAAATTATTCACAGCAGCTTAGTTCCAGCTGCACAGCTCCTGCTGTGTCTGTTTCTCAATAATACTCCTATAATAAATATTTACAATGCAGTACCTGTTTTTCCCAAAGGTACAAAGATTTGTTTATGAATTCTTCTTTATAAAAATTAGCATTTTGTTGTATGTCCAAACTTATAATTTATTATGGTTTTGGCAATATCTGAGATGGCTGCACATAAAAGGATTTAGGACATCTGTTAATCCTACGATATTTAATTAAATATTACTACATAAACATAACAGCTTACCACATATTTACTTATTGAGTAATGTGGAACTATGAAAATT
>NC_045593.1:29468210-29720710 GCF_009819795.1 Aythya fuligula
AATGAATGCAGCTTAAAAAAAAAAAAAAAAAAAAAAAAGACAAGTAAAATAAATAGAAAACTACATTTTCTTTCAAATGATTTTAGTTACATGTGAGAAGAAACTGTCCAAGTATAGATTCACTGGATTCTGTTTATATGGCTGAATACTTCCTGGTAGACTAAGAAATGAATGCTTGTCTTTTAGAAATGCTCTTTTTACCATGTGAGTTACTGATGATTCAAATTCTTTTGTATCATACTTAATTTACTGAAATCTTGTTTAGTTTTACTGACATGCATAAAGTCTATAAAACTTCTCATGCAGTACGTGCACATCTTCTGATGAACTGCTTGTCACTGGGTGTTTACAGCATGAAAAAAATAACTTTATTATCTGCAAAGCTACTTGAGGTCCTAGTTTTTAAAAACATATTAATCCAATTTTGTAAAGTGACTTGGTTGTTTCATGGAAAGGATATAACACTTAGGACTTAAAAGGATTATACTGTATTACTAACATGATTTTGTTTTAATATTTAACACAATACACATGAGATAATAATAAAGGTTTTATAAATGAGTTAACTTCTCTTTTTTTCTACCAAAAATAGCCATAAAAATACATTGCCGGAGCAATGATGGATTCTAGTAAAATTAGCTTTCAACAGAAAGATGCACTCCTTATAATGGTTAAATGGTCAGACTGTTACTGACTCTTTCTTGCAGGATATAAGAGAGAAAAAATACTGGGTCAGAATAATAAATTGGACTAAAAAATTCAGAGCTAATTCTTCATTGCCTTAACAGCCATTAAAGTTGATTTCAGCAGCGACTGATAAGGAGCAAAAGACTAAATGTCCAAAAATGAAATCACAAAGCTCACATACATTTTCTTCAGACATTAATTTGTAATGCTTAAACTAAAAGCTACTGAATTTAGTGGAAAGACTGATGGACAGTTCACATTGTCTCAGGGTCACAGTGTGTCTAAGCACCTTTCATGGGAACCTTGATCTTGAGAACTAGATCTTCCAACTGTTCTAAGATCCTTAGTTACTTTTAAAATATAAAGGCATGCATCCAGTCTCCTAACCAATAGAATTAGGGATAAATGATACGCAGTAGTTCTCTAACCCAGAAAATCATTTCTAAAACTTCCCCGCAAGCCACAGGACAACCACCACTACATATATACACGCACAAAAATCCTTATGAAATATTTTGTTTTCAACTTACTAGGAATAGGTCTAAGGACGTCAGGAATGAGAATCTCCACCAAAGCCTGGTACATCACATGATCACAGTTACACATCCATTTCAGAATAGACTCATTTTTGCACAGAGTAATCAGCTTTGCTTTTGGAAGTCGACTTTCTATTTCACTCAAATTGCTGGAGTGAACAAATGCAGCAAATGAATAAATGAAAATGCATTTGCAGAAGATAAAAAACAACAACTGGTGTTAAAATTATTATTTAATAAAGTTATAGATGGCTCAACTACAGTGAACAGAACTTTAGACCTTGTGTCACATGAAACTAGATTAGAAAAATGCTTTCATAGGACTGCTCTAGCCCATAAATTATGCAGAGGTATGAATGATCGTTTTGTCTTAAAAGAACTGGAAAAGATACTGTGAAAACACACCTTTACTGTAGTTGGCTAACCAGAATTAAAAATGGAAAACAAAAGTATTTCAGATCTGCAATCTGCCATAAAAACAGCTTTAATGAAAGTGAAAGAAAACGTACATTTAATTTGAAAAAACAGTATATGAAGGAAGATTACTACTCTGAAGGTAAAGCCAATAACGTTTTATATTATTATTATTATTTTACACTTCCATTAAGCAGTAAACAAAGACAAAATATCTTCTGACCTTGGTTCATTAATGGTAGTGCCATCAGGTGGAGTAGAGGGAGAATAGCGCCAGAAAGTTTGCCACAATTTTTCTATCAGGCTGAACTGAAGATTTACTACCACATCCAGTATTGCCTGAGAAAATAAAATGCAAATACTGTTTGTCTTCTACCCAGCTTCTCACTAATCCCAACTTCAACTAAAGGTATGGCTTTTTTTCCTTCAAAACGTAGTGGAGCATGTGCAAACTTTACATTTCTGAAGTAATAAATGTTTTAATACCTTTGATATCCATGTATTATCCAGTAGTATAAGCTGTTGTGCACTGACAGTAAGACCAAGTGCACATGCAAGGAAGCCTCCAGAAATGAATGCAGCCTACATAAACGCATCACAGGAATTCAAGCCCAAAAGATTGTTCACGCAAACATAAAGGAAACCTGCTATTTTATTCATTCAGATAGGTTTGAAAACACATTTGAAATAATTTTAAAATACATATTTTTATTCAATATGAAATGTGTTTTAAACTTCTCAATGTTTCTTTAATGTGAAAAAAGTGTTGTTTTTAAATGTAAATAAATAACTTTTTTTTTTTTTTTACGTTTTCCTACTAAGGCAAAGATCTTCATGTACAGTGTGAAGTTTAGTTTCTCTAAAATTTTGAAATCAAATACAACTACTTTTCATTCTCCAGAAAATTTCATTTATATATTATTCCGTGTGAAGGGGACCTTCCAAACAATCATAGAATCATACAGAATCATATAGTGGTTAGGGTTGGAAGGGTCCTTAAAGATCATCTAGTTCCAACAACCCTGCCATGGGCAGGGACATGTCCCACTTGACCAAAGCCCCATTCAAGAATATATATATAGGAGATACCTCACAGTGCTCTCGATAAAGACTCTGCAGTGATTTGATGTCCTCAAAGGTAGTACCATCTGGTAGAGAAGATATTTCAACTTCTCCAAACTCTGGAAGTACTCGAGATGCATCTGTTTCCATGACAACATAATGAGAGAATACTATTGTGAACAGTGCCTATTACAGTATGATCAGGAAAAAATTAAAGATGATACAAAGAAATAAATGTCAAAAGGCCATAATGCTCAAAGTGAAAATTCTTTCATACTTGTTTTATGTTAATATTGTAAAGAAATTCAGACAGCATTTAAAAAAAAAAAAAAAAGAAAAAAAAAAAAAAGAAAAAAAGAATGATTCTTAAAGATATAAAAGCCAGGTAAAGTACATACTACACCTAAATAGAAAAAGTTAAACCAAACATGCTCAGGATGTTACAGGATGAAGAAAAATATTTATGTCAATGTATAAAAGATTAATTGTTGAATAGCTTTTGTCTTGTACGACTGTTGTAATTTCTACATAGTCAGGCATGAAGTGTCTTAGTAGACTCAGTAATGTATCTTTTGTTTGAAATGTGTGATTTCTGTATTTGTCACAAATATTTCCAAGAGAAAAGCTGATCTGAGGGAAAACTGCTGCACTAAAACACATCTGGAAAGGGCAATTCAAAGTATTTTAACAGCATCCTTGTGTACTCAATGATTTCCATAATAACAATACTAGGCCAACTGATTCAGTGCTTGAAAATCCTAACCACTTAAGTGCACAACAATCTGCAATAACATAGACAGTCTTTTTACATAAACAAATTTCTAAGTTACTATTTGTTTTCATTACTGAGAAATTTAAATGCTTAACTGGATCAATGAATGCACAATTTGCAGAGTTTTAAACATGAACCCTGAGGTTCTAGTTGCAACTGTTTCTCTTTCCACTTAAAACACTGAAGTACACTTTCAAAAGAGGGTGGTTAAACTATAACTGTAATATACCCCCCACACACATACACATATTATTAATCATCAAAATGCACTTTAACGACCATGCAAGGAACAATTGTTATCACAGGAATTTCAGTACACGTCTACATATAACTGCACAGCAACTGTATTGTGATTTATACAATATTAAATATACCACACAAACACAGAATGTGCATATTTTTCCTTTTATACTTACATGATGCACATTAAATGTTACATAAAGCTCACAACAGAAAACATGTTATGTAGTTTAAGTACCTTTTTCTGCTGTTGTCAGTAAAAATTGTAAAGAGGACATTATAACTTTAGAAATAATTCCTGTACTTATGTGACTTGATATCTGCAGTGGAGGCCATCTTATTTATACAGCAGAATAAAACATGCTTTCATACCTAAAAACTGTTGATGATGTTGACTTTGGGCAATTACAGTTTGTTCAACAGACGTGCCTGTCTGTTGACCACTTCCTGTGAAGCCATCTGCAACTCCATCCACTTTCTGCATAGGCTTATACCTACAAAAGTATCAAGTTTGAAATTAACCCTTTTGTTCACGTCTTCATAAATGAGCTCATACAGTCTATGTTCATTCTGATTTCTCCATCTCAAAATAAAATTTTGAGGAAAAGTAATAAAATAATGTATCAAAGTTTATTTACTTTGTAAATAACAGAAGAAACAGATTACTAAGGGAACCTAGAACATTACCAATGCATAACAGAATTCATGCAAGTGATATTACAGCACTAATACCAATTTATTCTTCAATGCCGCTTAGGAACAGCATGCCTGTAAGACCAGCTCATTTACACCAAAATAAATGAAATATTTCCCTTTCCAAATGGCACATCTTCCAAGGAATTAAGTATTATAAAACAAAGTTCTTGTTACCTTAAGAAAAACAGCATTACTATCTGAGGACAAAACTGAAAGATCTTGAAATGCAACAAACATATCTTATAAACACAGAAGGCCTGAGAAAGCTACTTGGAAAACTAAATCCTCCATTAGTCATATATCAGAATCTTTTATAAAGGATAAAAATCACAATTATTAAAATGGGAATGTTAGATTGGATGGTCAAGTGTTGTAAGACATCATTCTGGTAGGCATAAGATCCTGCCTGTGACTTGCATTAAAAAATAAGAATTTACTCTGTCCCAGTTCTTAATGGTACCATGTTGCATACTTTGCACTTCAAAACAGAATTGTAGCCAGCAGAGAAGGAAATAAGTGAAACCCCAAAGCTGAACAGGATGTGTTTTAACTACCACTCAAGCTTGAATTGCTGTGCAGACTGTTCAACTCCATGCTAACTTCAGAAAAGTGAAAATAAATTCCATACTAGATGCACTACTTTGAGAAGCAGTTTAATCATTTGGGAACTTTCATTTTGTTCCTGGTAAACATACAATAGCAATGCACTGTGTAACTACTAAGACTACTTTAAAAGCAAGTTCCCATGAAAAGCATCCATTCAGTATTCTAGACATTCTTGAAAGGAATTTAACTATACAATAAGAAAATACAGAGAAAGTACCCTTTTCAAAGAGAAAGACTCTTGGTCTGATTAATAAGAAGTTTTATAACTTCAGGAATGTCAAATGCTTGGGGAAAAAAAAAAAAAAAAAAAAAAACGAGAGAGAGAGACACCCATACCTATCCTATCTCTAGGACATTTATATTAAGTTTCACATTCTGTAATCATCCAGTGTAAAATCCTGAGCCTACTGAAGACAGAAAGGAAGCTTTAATTGACTTTAAAAAGACTAAAATTTCATTTATGGTATCATGGTAGCACTAAACTCAGATGGTAAATCTCCCTGTAATCCAGGCCATTCATCTAGGAAGAATTCTTAACTTCTCTCTCATTATGTATTGTAATTGCAAATACCAGGCAGACCAACTTCTATAAATATTTGTATTTCAAAACCTCTATGACAGTTCCAATACTTTCTTTAAAATTTATCATTTTACAGACCCTTCAGCTTTTGAAACATGATTCAAAATATTTTGAACTAAAAATGACACTCCTTTAAGAGTTTTTCAGTTATGAAAACAAAACAAAACAAAACAAAAAACCACCTTTAATTAAAAGTAAAAAAGCCAACTTAATCCTTTGGTGCTAAGAATCAGGATTACCCACCTTCTTAATCTGCTGTGCTTTACTGAACATACGCAAGGCAAAAATCCTAATTCTGGCACTATGACAGGGGACTTGTAACAGGAATTAACCATTTTCATTAGAAAATCACTTAAACCAAGGAATGAAAAAAAAAGAAAATATTCTTTGCAGGAGCACAGGAGCATCAGATGAAACATACACAAACAGTAGTTAAGATTTTTAGATCTGCTATTGTTTATGTACAGATGGAACTTCGTCAGTTTAGATGAGAAAAGGCTCTCCACAAACCATTAGTTAAATTCTATCTTTTTTGATGCATTGAAAAAAATGGTTAGAATTTCTTAGCTAGTAAAATTATTATGAAAAAAAAAAAATCTAGACTTTCAGCTTTGTTTTCCTATTCTAGCCCCCTACTAACCTATAACTTATTTAATCTTTCATCCTTTTCCTTTCTTTTAAACTACAACGTGCCAGGAGACCCGGAGTTGAAAATAATACCTGATTTTACATGAATATTAAAACTTTTTAAGATATTTGACCCAGAAAGGACATAATTTTAATTTTATATAGGTTAACATAAACATAGCAAAATTTAGCAAAGTTTTTAGTTAATATCAGAGATTTTCTCAATTTGTGAAAAGCTATGGAAATCCCTCAAAAATCTGAACATCTGACATCAGAACATGGAATTCAAAAGTGATGCAGAATGATATACTGGTCTCACTAGGCACCTAATTTAGAATACATCTCCATCGACTTCCACCGTCGAACTCTGAAGAAAGGTTATTAACAGAAAATTCTTCTCCCACTACAGAACAGATCAATAAATACTGCCTAAAATTATTGTACAGCAAACAATTAATATTCATTAATAAGGCAGAAAGGGGAAGAATAAGAAAATGTCTGCTTGATGTGAAGTGCACATACAGGACAAGAAAAATCTGCAGGACAAGAAGCAAACCAAAACAAAAATAAATTAATAAAGTAAATAAATAAATAGGAGCCAAAATGGACTGATTAAGTCATAAGACAGACACAAACCAGCAGCTTTTTCAGTTAAGTTTTCAGCAGATTTGTTGTTTGCTTGCACTGTTGCCTTGTTGCCAGTATTTGGATTTTCCTCTAAGTATTAGAATCTAATATATTTCTGAAAAATTCAACTCATGCTGTTATGCAATTTATAATATTCTTTCTCTTTTTTTGTTAATAACAAAAATTTCTATCCTTCTAGCTTGCTCAAAATATGTAGGCGTTGTAGAAACAAACAGAACTAAGCTCTAAGAATATGCTTGCATTTCTCATTTTAAATCTATTATTGTGATTTATCACTAGGATTTCACTGTCACCCAAGTATGTAACAAAGTGGTGACCTTATGGATAACAGTGTGCAAAGTATGGTAAAGCATTTTAGTATTGTGTACAAATAAAATGTTCCCATTAATGTCAGCAGGGGGAAAAAATAAACTTTTAAAACTAGCAGAAAACAAGATATTTCAAACAGTTTTTAATACAAAAGGCAACACTTACTAGAGTTAACTATAGAAAAATCAAAGAAAGCCAAATACTTTAAATATTTATTGCATAAGAAGTTGCAGGTAACAAAGAAATAACTGAGGAATATTAGAAGTTTTTGGTATTGAGATCAAGTTTATACCAGTTGCATTCTAGTATAAAGGAAATAACAACACTTCCAAGTACACTGTTGTGAAACATTATAAACCCTCAAAAATATGCAGGCAGTATTTTAATTAAAGCATGGTTGTCTGAAATCAAATAAGGTAGAACTGCACAGAATTTAAAAAAATGCAAATTCAACGTGTGCACTTTTTAAAAAAAGTCCTTCTTGGTTGCTGAGATAAACATAATCTAGAAGGTGAAGCAGACCTTTCTAATTCCTTAAGCCACAGTCAGCTCAGCCCCCAACCATACTATATACAAAAGGTATGTCCTTGATCAAGAGAAAGGCTGTGGGTGTTTTCTGAAGTATTCCATTTGGAATTAGTTTAGTAGTGTATCATGTAAGTTCTATTATTAATCATTTTAGAATACTGTCTCAAGGAAATTGTAGATGAGTTTACAGATACTGGTATTTTGGGGCAGTGATGCATTGATCTGTATCTTCAAATACAAAAATGCTATAACATGTAGTTTCTCTGCTGTTCATAAATCCAAACCCTCTTTTAAAAGATTAATAAATAATTGTTGCTTTGGACTCAAGATAGCTTGGTTTAAAAGTAATGTTTGACTAAACAGTATATTTGGGGAACACAAGAAAACACGCAAGAGAACAGTACCAAAATACAGATTATTTTCTACATAAAATAAATATGTAGGGTAAACAGCATCTATAGAAAGCAGTGATTGATGTGTTCTGATTAGAACACTAATAAATGTGTTAGCTTAATGTTACAATATGCAGTATAAAACAATATATTTATTGTATATATTAAAAAATATCTTAGCTGACTGTGGAGCTCCCATAAATAAAAGGAACTACAACTTGTGTATGGAAGTACTGAGATATATATCTGAAATTAACCTGGAAAGCTGGAGGTTTACTCATGGAAATAAAAATGGAAACATGAAGAATGCCGTAAGGAACAGGTAAGTGTGTCTATAACTATTTGCTGAGAGTAAAGCATAAAGATAACTCACCTCCTCCTAAGCTACAAGTTTCTGCTCATTATGAGCTAAGAGAGAAAAAAATAAAAAATAAAAAAATAAAAAAATGGAACTTGACTGTAGGGAGTGAGTCTCTGATACAACTGTCTGGAAAGGACAGCTTATGGGAAAGAGATCATAATAAGACTATACTTTAAAGTTGCAAGTGTTTAGTGTCAGACATAAAATTGTACAAGTATACCCGGCAAAATATTTGGGTTGGATATTACTTCATCTCTTCCTAATAATCTTCCTGTTTTCTTGGTGTCCATTTACCATTTGTTAGCCTGCATTTGACCCAGAACTGATGGATAATATAACCATTTAAATATCCTGTTTATTCCTACCCTGAAAAATGTCTGATGGCAGAGGCAAGCCAGGCCTTCCCTTGCAAGTCTGAGCCATACAGCAGGTTCAGCTGTAAGGCAGGGTGTTAGCTATTATCTTCCAGCCAAGACTAGTCATTAACTGCAATTCTTCACTCCAATTCATAGGTGCTTTAAGTCTCTTGATCTATGGTTGTTGTCTCCAAACCACTGTCTCAGCTGGAAGATATGACTGTTAACATCTGTGATTGGTAGTTACTGTTTTTTTCCTCTTACTGGAACAGAGAAAGAGTACTCCCACAGCTAACACTGATCACAACCAAGACTAAGCAACCAAGAGCATTACCTTGCATCTGAAATTTATGTCTGATAAATCTCAGACCACGAATTCAAGCCCAGGACAAACTGAACATGACCATACAGGAGTACTTTGGAATAGCCAAGTTACACAAATGGAAAAGGTTCATGACCCTCAGATTAAGAGCAGGAACGAAGGAAAATGGTTGGTAGCATATATTCAGTCTGCATTTTTTGCAAGAAAGGACTAAAAGTGTTTATCCAATTAAGAGGTGATAGAGATGGACGAATTGGTATGACTAAACAGAAAAAGTACTGCCTTGTACTTTCCAAAATGTACTGTCTTACTCACTGCCTTGTACTTTCCATCCTTAATCAACATCTTTACATATTATCGCAACAAAGCTTAAGTGTGGTATGAACTGAATATGAAAGGGAGCATGCATGCGCACATATGAAACACGGGTTGAAGGAAAGATAAGCACAAAACGCTACGCAGTGCCAGATGTATGACTTCATTCATAGGCCAAACTGACCTAAAAAGTTAAGAAAAGTTAAAAGAGTTAAGAAAACGCTGCCAAACATCCCTAGCTAAGGAAAACAAGAGAACTATGCAAGATATATGGTAGTAAGCAAAACATTAAGGCAAATAGTAAGGAAAAATTGTGTCCACTCCCAAGAGTCATATAATACAATTTCAAAATCACTCTGTCATTGTGAATTAAGAACACAAAAGAGGTGGTGATGATTTGTTAACTGGCATCCTTTATCTTCCATGTCCCACACAAACAATTCTGGTTAGGTAACTGTGGCATATATCTTGGGGCATGCATTTGATTTTGAGCATGAGTGAATGAAACCTGTAAGTGAATGCGCTTAAATGGATAAAACATGCTTTTCTTAGATATATTTCTCAGGCATCTTAGATATTTCACTTTAGTGTAATACGGGAGGCTAGTGACATCATTCAACGAAAAAGTAATTTCAAAGAAGTGTACTGACTTCCATTTCCCCCCCTAAAAATGTCTGTTCAATACAGGTTTTTCTATATGCATATCTGCACATTCTTTCACCAAAAGCATAGGCCTCTGCTGTCATTTTGACATTTGTGAAAAAAATTAAAATAAAAATCTCCTTCAGTCTTCCCAGAAAAGTGCCACTGCTTTCAAATACTTCAGAGATTTCAGAAGATCCCCAGTAAAAATAGATGCTAAGAGAAAATACCTAAATCACTTACAGGCAAACTGTTATGGTCATCTTTGTCCTTCGCAGGGAAAAGAAATAAATGTCAAACTGAACTTAACCACGAGCTCAGTTATAAACAGCTTATATATAAAGTTGTATCATATTAAAAACAATAACATTTAAAATTCAAGGTTTTAATGCTTTTCATCAGATTGTGGTAAAAGATCTCAAGATAGTTTAAAAGAGTCTGGTTGTATCACATCTCACTTTTTATTATTAATTTTTGCGGGTTTATAATGATTTCCAGGTCAATATTTTTTTATGTTGACTGATGTGTGACTTCAGTGTGTATCTGCAGTTGCATAACAGCGAACTTCTGTTTTTCTATTGCCCATAGAAGCCGTGGAGGAAGTATTTATGACCAGGTTCAATGGGGCTTCCACCTGGTCTAGTGGAATGTGTCTCTGCCAATGTCAGGGGGTTTGGAATTAGATGATCTTTAAAATCTGTTCCAACCCAAACCATTTTATGATTCTATGATTCAAAGACAGGAAGTGAACAGAATTCTCATTCGAATTTTCGATGTAAGAGAACATAAGGCTTTATGAACTAGAACTATTAATAAGTATTCATCTTCATTTCACACTTTACCTCTGTTTCTGCTGCATGGGCTGTTGTCTCATAGCCATATATTGCATGTCCTCTTGTAGTCGATTAAGAGGAGAGTCTGGCTTGACACGAATCCCATAGTAATGGTATTTGGAGTTGCCCCTTTATGAGAGAACAAGCACTGTAAGAACATTTTTATGCGTATACATCACATTACTTTACAGTTTACATTGACTGGAATATTATATCCACAAATTAGGCCTGACTCCCCTTTCATACCTGTTTTTTTTTCATAGATGTCATTTTACAACCTTTGGGCAATTAGTTCACTCTCTCAAATATTACCCAGAATTTTACACTTAAGAGAAATAATCATAATTAAAAAAAAATAAATTAAAAACCACAAAACTAACACAAACAACAACAACAACAAAATGCAACTTCTCGAAGTCATGAAGAAACACAATCCTGAGTAATTTCCAAACACAGACTCTATTTTATTTATGCTTATAAGAACATGCAGTGTAAATATAAAAATGTAAATATATTAACCATCAAAATCAGGAAAAGTAAAAATAACATCTGGAAATCATAAAACTGTTTGAAATTAAGAGACAGACCTGACATACTGAAAACCACTGTAATGTTTAAACTCTTTGTTTGTTTCTTGAATAGCAGACAAGTTTGTTACTCACAGTTATTGCTTGCATTTTCTATTATAGTTCAGAATTCCATTAACACAAACCTAGTTCCAAGTCTTCGTGTCCGTAATCCCATGAAGATTGACCGTATGAGTTTTCCAAAGGAGGCAGCATTGACTGGATCCAACTTGTGCTCCTGACAATGTCGTAAGTAATGGTTGTAAAGGGTACTTCTTGGGAGGCTCACTCCTTCTGCAGTTTCGTAATTGTCCAAAAGCCACTGAAGCTATATGACATATAAAACAGGTGGGAAAAAAAAAAAGGTAAATTCATTATTAATTCACTAAAACTTTATTATTACTACTTTATTATTATCTTAATCATACAACATTAACTTATGACAGTTTTGAAGTCACTCTTCAAGTCTATTGAATAATAACTTCATTTCTATACAGGGATCCCAGAACTGCTAGCTACATCACAATCCTTTAGGATCTCCAGAATTACCAAGAAATAGTGTAACTCATTGCACTTGTGATCTCAAGTAAATGTCTATTTCGTAAAATACTTTTGGTTCAGTACCACACAGCAACTATGGTTTGGAGACAAACTGTTAATACTTCACAGAAATACAATCATCAAGAATGTAATTCACATAAATTGCACAAATAAACTCCTTGGATTAACAATAGTTAGCTGATGCATTAGAAAAAGTGTTTTTCTTTCCCTGCTAATAAAAAGACTTTAGAATACTTAACTGAATAGGATTTATATATTTTTTTTGCTCTTGGATTCAAAAAGAAAAATGCTATTGCATATAAACCAAAGAGCAATTTAGATAATAACATTGAAAGTAGTAAGGGGTACAATACTCCTCAGTTGTAGTCTGCTTAACTTTCACTTCCAGGAGGAACAGAGTGAGGTTCTTGGAAAAATATGAATATTTTCTTATAACAATGGTGGGTAATTTTGGCAACATGAAAGAAAAGACTTTAACATCACTGGACTTTACAGACAGCAAACAAACATAAAACACCTCTAGCTGCCAATAATGTGCAAAATAGATTTAAAAAAAAAAAAAAAAAACAAGTTAAAAATGACAATTAAATACATCTTGATGTAACGATAAAGGACAACAAGAAAGGAAATTAGAAATAGGTTGAAAGAGGTTGAAGACATTCTTAAGTTTCACTGTTTCAGTTTTCTGGCATATTAATATTTTCCCCTTCTTTCCCCAGTACTTGCTATGGTTTCAGTTCTCTGGAATCCTTCTTTAGATTTACCTTGAATGATTTGAAAATTTTGTTTTCTGTTTGGATTTTATTTCCCTTTTTTTTCCTAACTATTTAAACCAAAATATTAAAACTGAAGAAAAAAAGTAATTGTTAAAATAAACTCTTGCCTCAATGTGTATTGAGCTGTTAATTTTACTAATGACCTGACATAAGCCTATCTGAGCTTAGAAACAATGGTAATTATATTTTAACTTTGCGTTTAATCTTTGTTTTAAATCTATGAGTACATTTATATTAATTTAAATATATATTAATTATAAATATGTATTATATAACACGTCATATATTATTAAATCCATAATTAAATCAGAACAGATAAGAAATGTGAAGTACTCTTATTTTATTTTACTTTGGTTTTCCCCAAAGGGAAAAAATTGTTGGACAAAAAAATATGCATATTTCTTTCCAACTGAGTTCTCTATGTAGTATTAAAGACATTTTCTTCCAGATGGCTTATAACCTATTAGGATTCACTTTAAGTGCACTTCATTAACAATATCATTTTCTAACATATGTTATTCAACTGTATCTTGGCTGCCAAAACCACCACCACCAACACAAAAACAAGAACAAAAACAAACACCTCCTACTCCTACCCCCCAGCTCCCACACAAAGATATGTACAATGTAAGAATTTTTGCTCCAGGAGTTACTTCAGTAGCAAAGGTTTGGAATCATTTATTAGATTATAACCTGGAAGGAAAAGTGCAGTTAATATATGATTTTAAAAAGAGAATTGTTTACAAATATTATAAATTTGCTGCTAAGTAGCTTTTAAGATTTATTTTTTTTTCTTCACAAGAAGAAACATAATTCTAAAACTGAACTTTTCAGGTTTGAATTCTAGTTTTTTAATTCATCGTGTTGACCATACTGTATGGGTAAAATTGGTAAAAGTATGAAATATTTACAGTCAGACCTGCTAAATTGATTCTGACTCTGATTGAGCTGTAACATTCATAAAACATTAAACTACCAATTAATTTAATAAGTCAGACTCATGCAGAAATAAATCAGGAGAGAAAAGAAGAGGAAATGACAAATTCCCTACAGTAAGCACACATTAATTCAGTCAAAAAATCCCAGAAAAAAATAATACAGATATCACAACGTGAAAACCCAAAGACTTTGTATTTCCCACAAATTAATACATCACCTGCAAAGTGAAAGTTACTACTAATTAAATGTACAATTTAGAATTCTATTTTAAAACCTATTAAAGCCATTTCTTTTAATAAATGCCAACCAGCAGTAGATGACAAAATTAAGAAGAGCTTAAAGACACAAACATCAAACCTGTACTTAAATTCCCTCCATATTGCCTTTACTTGAGTTTAAAGACAATAAGCATTGCTTTAAAATAGGTAAAGTGGCAAATAAGTCTCATCTAGATTGTATTAACTTATTTTAAAATGACTGAGGCTAAGGAAAATTTGACTGCCAAAAAAATACATACAGGGGCTGTTGTTTTTTTCCACTCCACGGAATCAAAGATAACATTCCCATCAGAATAATTTTGAAAAAAACTTGAGTCAAGAAAGGAATAGCATGATGACACTTCTGTAACAGTTGGATGCACATAAAATTAATAGTGATATTAAATAGTAAATACTCCAGAAAACTGGGAACTAGTGGATTACAGTAGAGGGGAAGGGTTTACAGGACCTTATTTTATAATTAGTCTCAGTTTTGTAACAAATTCTGGACTTTGTAATGGGATTAAACATAAACTTATCAGCTAGTGGATAAATTCAAGTGCTAACACAACCTTCTGAGATTTTGGCAAAAAATGTTATGGTCTCTTAACAATGATATTTAAATAATTTTAATATTTTTGGTTGTCCTATCTTCAAAGCAATTCTATTATAAAATCAAAGATGTTTACAAAAGAAGTAAAATCTAGAAGATTAAAATCTAAAAGTCCTTCTGTTTCATAACTGTGTAGTATGATTTTCCTCATTAACTTTTGTCATTTTCTAAACAAACTAAAAAACCCAACCAGCCAACCAATTAAACAAGAACAAAAACACACAAAAACTTAAGCACAAAGCAACAAAACAATTCTAGCTTTCATTACAAAATTACCAGACCCATTAAAAAAAATATCCTGAACTAAATCCTACTTACATGTACATTTTTAATTTGATTTTTGAGTGACAGGCTCTATAACCACATTTTTAAATTAAGACCACAGACCAAATTTAAATTTCTACAGTAAAGCAATAAAAAAATTTGAATAACCTACATAAGTTAGGCTGAGAAGTAAGAAAAGAGGCAAGATGAATATGAACCAATCAACATGGAAAAAATATCAAATACAAAAATAAAAATACTGACAGAAAAAAAGCATTTCAAGAAAGACTAGGAACTAACAAAGTAATATTATTTTTATACACCAAGTTTTAAACTAACTTCGGTCCTTTTTCCTTTCATGTCAAAGTTACATTTAATGGTTTTATCACTATATTTGTTTTTTTTTACACATATATCTTCTAGCTTCCTATGTGGAAAATTCTTAACTGTTAAGATTTTCAAAGTATGAATAAAGAGAAAGACAGTTAAGTGTACTTCAGTCTAACACACTGCTTTCATTTTTTTTTCCATGTCATGATATGGATCTTTGGAATTCCTAAATCATTTCATGGTAAATTGTCTAGTTAGAATAAATGAAGAAAAATCTAAAAATAATCAAAAGATATTTAGTCATGTTGTTTGCCTCTTCATCCTTCACATGCCCCCAAATTAATGCAGAGCACACAGATTGTTCTTGGTAGGCAACTTTCTTGAAAAGCTAGCTAATGAAGGATCATTTGAACATTACCTTGACTTTTACACTATAATCTGCAAAACAAATTTGTTAATTTGTGTTAATGCAGGTTTAGAGCCTTCAAAACAGATAATACAGTGCTATATACCACAAAGACATTTAACCTGACAAAATAAAGCCATGGGAGATGTAGTATAAGGTTACAAGCAAATAAAATGGGAAGATTAAGACTGCAAAGTAGTAATAAAATAAAACATTTAGAGGCAGGCTAAGCATGCAGAACAAGCAAGAGAGAGTGTATGTGAAGAAGAGACAACTTACATGGCTGTTGAGAAGAGAGCTTCTGTGAGTGGACAGACCATCAGACTTTTGCAGTGTCTCAATCGCCATTTCAATCTGATAATAGATGTCATTAAAAAAAGGACTCAAGACAAGATAGTAAAAAAGCCTGATCAGAGAAGTTTTGACAGGTTGCTTACAGACTAACAGAAATGCCTCCTTTTTTTCCTGGCTAGGACATACATTCTAAAAGGCCTCATTCCAGGGTCCCATTGAACGCAAACTTCCCCAATGAGGTCAAAAAGGCATGTTGTTTGCATATGTATCATAGGATCACAGACTAAACCCATTTTACTTTCCTTCTTGCTCAGGAAATTATTTGAAACATATTAAAAAAAAAAAAAAAAAAAGCAAAACAAAACAACAACAATAAAGCAACAATGACTGACTGAACAAAGATATCACTAATAAAACAAAACAAAACAAAACCAAACAAAACCTAAGCAGAATTTTAAGAAAGGTTTCCATATGTTTTTCCTTCCAAATCAGAAAGAACAGTGTACAGCTTGAAAAAAATCAACTGAATTTGAAACAAAACTTGTACTTTTTGCAATAACAAGCACATCTCATCAACCCCAAGTAATTCAACTGGTTTTCTGTCATTAGCTTCAATGGGACAGGATATCACTGTAACTGACTACTGCAGCAGCACATTTTGAATATTCCCAGCTGTCAAAGCAAATGGAAACTCAGGAGTCACACAGACTACAGGATCTAGCCTTTGGAAAAAAAGCTTTGTTCACAATAATTTTGTCTTTTAAAGGGAAAAGAACATCACACCGCTAATTAAATATACAGTAGTTATTCTCCAAATGCAAATGTATAAACACTCTCACATCCATTCCTCTTCTTTTCTCTTTGAATATCAGCGGATCTTTTGATGTTCCATAACAACAGCATTAAAGAATAAAATTGGAACCTAACTGTAATTTAACCGAGCAAAACCAACATCGAAAATGACAGAGACAATAGGATGTGCAATAAAAGGCATATAATTAAATAGCTACATTAAATGGCCAAAACAAAAGCAACGAAAATGCCACCTATATTTTTAAAACCACTTGTCATTCTCCCTGTACTTTTTTCATGAGCCCTTCCTATCCTACTTCAAAAATCACAGTACTATCCAAAGATTTTAGTCATATCAGTATAAGATTAATTAATTCTCCATATACCAGAAACTGAAAAATACTTTGATATTCCAATTTACTGTACATATAAAATTAGCTTCTCCCTTCTTCTTAAGAGAATGACTGACCAATATTTTTATTGTACTAATTATAAGAAATCATTTATTGTTTCTTTCCTATAACTACTTAATATTAAATATATAAAACTTTTATAGAAGTGCCTTGAGAATATGTTATTATTGTGTAAGAAAATATACTCTGGCAAGGAAATAATTTAATATTCTGATTTATTCTTGTTTCAATGGAGAATACTAGGAGGTTAAAGTACTCAATCACATAGAAATGTTCAAATTTTAAAAGCATGCAATATGATAAATACAAGTTTAGCACATCATCGTGGTAAGATCAACTCACTATATAATACAGCTGTAGAATTTCCCTTCTACCACCAAACAACAAAAAATGCATACACATAAAAATCCTAATTCTGAAACACAGGTTATTTGTTCAACAGTGCTTAGTCTGCAGCAATACTACAACACTAAAGTTACATGTCCTCTTTCTCATTTCTTTGTACTGCTCGTTCCACTGCATTACTCTCATTTTGTTGTTGCAACGTGTCCCATTTATTTAGAGAACCAATATGTTAAAAAGTAGTAAAAATTACACTTATAAAGAGGCATTGCATATCACATTGATTCCTCACTGCCATATTTCTTCAATGGTTTGTGGCACTATGCAATTAGCCAAATAAAGAAGAACTTTCTTTGTTGTCATTTGGGGGAATGTTGTGGCTTGGGTTTCTTTTTAAAGTAGCTTTCACCATTAGTACCATTGAGGACAATAAATCTATGTTTACAAATCCACAGATTTTAAAACAAGATTTTCACTTTGTTAGGATCATCTAGTCCACTTTTTCTGCATAATGCAAACTCACCATTGTTGGCCAACACTAACCCATGTTACTTAACTCAAGCACAGAAAGATATCAGATTTGTATTTAAACTGAGTAATCATCACAACCTTCTCAACAGAAATTGTCCTTACTACCAATTATTTTGTTCATTATTTCTAGTCTAAATTTCTGTAAAGTTAAGTTTGTTAAATTTTGTAAAGATCTCTCTCTCTTTAATAACAGAAACCTTCTTCCTAAGTAAGCTAAACACTCACCTCTTCAACGTTTTTAGCATAAAATAAGTTTAATCTGAAGACAGATTTTTCAGACACTAATTTATTTGTAATTTAATTTCTATTCAAAACAGCACATAAGCACATACGGACATCAATTACATACGTAATGTAGGTTTTTTTTAAATTACGATATTTCGCAGAAAGAATATGAAAATAATTTTAACATTTACATTATGTACTGCATACATAGAAGACTGATATCCTTGCATTTCTAGCAATATGCACTGAGAGGTTCCACGCAAAACTAACATTATTTGTATCTAAAATGCTAAAAGACAAAAAAAAAATTACATTCATTTATTTGAGTGTATATTCATTTATTTTGATCAGTCATACATTTCTTCTACTTTTCTCTTAAAAAGACCAAAATATTTTTTATTAAAATGTTCTGACTGATAACTGAAATGTACACTATCATTATCACTGCAAATTCTACTGAACTATGCTAAATATTGCATGATAATCAGCTTTTACAGTAACATAAATATTGAGGGTGAACTAAATTAAAGCATGGTAGCCATGAAAACTATCATTTTGGACTTCACCCTCAGTTTACTTTGTTTGCCATCTAAAATATTACCTTATATTCTGACACAGCTATTATTGATTAAGGGTATTTCCCTGGTGTTAACAAATACAATAGTCTGATCCCAGTACATGCATCCATAAACCTGCAATGTTCAGTCATTATGTGAATGACTGATTTGGAAGTTATTAACTCTTCTTGTTAGTTTATGCATTAGTGTTCATTAACTTATTACTAGATAAACATAATATGCATTATAATTTCAGATGTGTATAAAATAGACATAGCAAATAACTATCCCAAATCCACTTAAAAAAAAAAAAAAAAAAAAGAAAAAAGAAAAGAAAAGAAAACACCCACAAACAAACAAACAAGCAAAAAAAACCACCTGCTCTCCTAAGAACCAACGACAGAAGAAGCAGTACTTTTTCATGATTCAGCTAATTAGCACAAATCTGTTCTGAGGAAGTGAAGACATATAGATTGAAGACAATCAGATGAAGTTTAAAGCCTGACATTTTGCGATTAAACTGGAAAAGTATGTGTAACAGCCATAGGTTGATAAAAATCCAAAATGTTTAGGTCAGATGACTTTCTCCTTCCTGAATTTACAACTGAAAAACTGTTTTCCATGTTTCTCTTCCATGATGGTGGTTCTCAAACAATGAGACCAATTCCACTCTCTCTCTCTAGGGTCATCCAGTTCTTTCTATGTGTAATAACTATTATCTGCAGCTTCAAATAGATTCTAAACTGGTTTTCTCTCTGGTAATATCTCCAATATATGATACAAATACTTTCCAGAAAAAAAAATAAAAATCAGGCTTAGGTGAGAACTTCAGAGAATGCACATTCTACTTAACTCTGAAAAACATGGAAAAGTCATACACATTTTTAGGAGTTACTCAAATAAGAAAATCAAAAGTGAAAAGCCAAAAGGAAAGCTGAGTTCTGATTATTGTTAAAACCAAACCTGAAAGCATGTATGTCAAGGCAGAGAGGGAGATTGGTTGTTTTAGAACAAAAAAAGGTATTTAGTCAGAATCAGAAAGATCCAGTTCTCCAGAAAGGTGATACCTTCACACCACTGGTAATGACTGTTAAAAGAATATTAGTGGAATGTCATCTTGCATCCAGCTAGTGCATTTTCAAATAAAAGGAAATAATGGAAAATTTTCTCATGGATTCTGACACACCCATTTTGAATATCTCAGTATCACAAAATCATTGTGTGTCATGCAATGACTTTTATCAATAATTGGAATGCTACACTGGAATAAATCTTGTTTCCAAGAATACTCCATCTTCATTTTTTTTATAAAAATACCAGAATAAATATTTGATTACCAAAAGTGGAAATAAACTATGAGAAAAACTTGCTACAAGGCTTTTTACTTAGAAAACAGACCAAAAGCCAACAAACAAAAGTTGAAGCCAAAGCCAACAAATGGAAGCGTAAGCCAGACTTAATTCAGAAGAGGAACAAGGAGAATAGGAAGGTGAAGAAGTGAGATGCAGGACAGGGTAGGTATGTCTGACCTTAGTTGGGTCATTCTCCCTTTTCCCCGTATTCCTTATCTTGTGGAACGGGCACAGCGTCAACTGAAGACATACATTGCAGCAAGGGACTCACATGGGCAGAACAAGAAAAATTATTATGGCCATGATGCAACATTGAAAACTATCTACTGTTCTGAATAGAGGAGAAGCCATGATGCTCCAGAGTTCTGAAGGAGAAACTAAAGCAGGGGGTTTATAAAAGCACAGGATCCACAGATCCTCCAATTATTATCTTAGTTAATTCACACTACATATTTTTTATTTTTTTATTTTTTTTTAATCAATGGTAGTGATTAACCATTGTTATGACTCATTTAAAAGAAAAAAAATATTATTTGTTTTCTATCTGAAAATGGATGTTTTTTCTTTTCCAAAAAAGGCATGTTAATGTGCTCAGTTGAAGAAGACATAAGGAAGTATCTTGCCAATGTAACAGATCAGACCAGACGATCTAATATTCCTTCGCAGCATAAAAATCTACGCATCTTCTATTTTATCAGAAATAGTTTGTTTTTTGTTAAGACAGACAGATGAATAACAATTCTGCCACAAATTATCAGAAAAATTGAAGAATGGACATGGAAAGTGTTCCTCTACTGGGAAAGAGATTAATGAATAAAACCTAATCTCCAACTATTTTCCAAATGATAACTGCTTCAGCCTAGATGAAACATTTTAACATTTATTGCTTTTTTTCTTAAAACAATAATATAATTTCAGTAGAGCTATTATAATCAGGATATGATGTCTACACTAGGCTTCCTTACATCATCTATTATTCTCTTTCATTAATTACATGACACGTTTTGGATAGGTATCATCCCTTATTTAAGGATAGGAGCATACTCTACTGCTACCAGAAATAATAATTTGTGGTGATACATGTCCATATTAATTTTGGTTTTATTTTAATGCATATTTAGATCTGCACTGAAAGTGTCTACATTTCTGAAACAGCATCAGTGGAGACTTCCTATAGTTGGTGATGACTGATGAATGGCAACTGTATCTGCAGCACAATCCTAAAGGTTGTTAGAAAAAAAAAAAAAAAAACAACAAAAGACTAAAGTTGAGGGGGGGAGGAGGAAAGCCTCCCACTGGCTGACAAGCATAGCAACACCTTTACTATTAAAAACTGTATTTTTTTAAACTCATAGTATTATGACATTTGCTGATCCGATCATTTTATATATATACATATATACATATATATATGTATTTTATCACAAGATTAGCTCTTAGACACTTGTAGGTGATTTAAGTTTCATTATTAATATAGCAATTCAATTTTCAAGTTAGACTTTTAACTCTAGCTGCCCTGTCTTTAAGGATAACTACCAATTAGCCAAGACCTTTCAAACAAATTGAAACATGTAAACTCATTTCAAATGGTCAACCAGCTAGGGTGAATCACTTCTTGTTCAATGCATTCACAATCTATTTTTGACCTATCCACATATACTGACATCAAAATGGTCAATTTACAAAGCTGTTTATCTCCCTAATATTTGATATAGGTCTTAGGATCGGAACGCCTCTATACTGTATTAAAAATATACATACATTTATAATAAGTGGAGAAATAATTTAATAGGTGAGCACAGGATATCATGGGAAGAAACAATGAAATCAATGGAAGTGAGATGACAGAAGAAAATGCTAAAAAAAATTGTCTTTATGAACTCTAACATAAGCAACTACAGTATTTATGCTGTAACAGTTAAGAAAGTGCACAAATCTTAATATTTTGGCTATAAAAACACTGTTATCACCTCTTATAGCTTGTGCAGGAGATCTTTCTTGTATAAATGCTTTAGAGAAATTAATATGAATCAAGTTATGAACAAATATTCACCCTTTATTAAACCCCAAACTGAACTCAGCCACAACAAAATAAAGTGAAGACAGACTTAAACTAAAAAAAAATCTATGAGTCTATTTTATTGAATACTGCATAAAAGAAATAATGTATATGTAGTAGTGTACAAAAAGGATTTTGTATGTAAACAAAACTATGGCAAAAATAAACAATGTTTGGTTTGTTTACATGTGGCAATAAGTAACTTCTCATTCATTGCTATATCCTTTTTCTATTCTTCAAATTTATTCAATGTTTGGAAATATTTGCTGAAATTTATAATAGCAAATCAGTTTGCATACATGTTATTTTGATTTCTCCAATATCTTTTCTATGCAAGAATGAAAAATATGATGATGATGAAGATCAAATGAGGATCACAAGTGAAACGAGCTCTAGGTCTCTAAGGTATAATCCAGATAAAACATTACATTGCTCTATTTTGCATAGTTTAATTAAGTCTTCTAGTAAAATTTAAACAGATTTTGTGTTTTAACTTTACAGTTTTAGTCGAACCTTTAATGTTTCAGCTGACTCTTCAATACTTCAGCTGAACAATACATATGAAGAGCCTAAAATGATAAAATCTAAAGTGTCCCACTTAATTAGAAAGAAATCCACTACATCTTACTTACAGAACTATAGTATACAAAATAAACAGTACCTTAAAAAGAAAACAGAAGATATTGTTTTAGTGTAAAAAATACAATTAAATCATTGTGATTTAAATATGGGCATTTTTAATATTCTTAACAGAATAATTAATATTGATCTGTAAAGGTTATTTAGAGCAACTAAAAGAGGCTGATTTTTGATACATGAAGACAAAGTGTTGTTGATAGAACGAACATCAGATTTTGTTAAATTTGGCAAATCTGACTTCAATTCAGCAACAAAATCCAGTTTTTAGTCTTTAAAATGAAGAACAGAGTTTTGATATCATTCAAGTGATTCTAGCATGTCCAACGTAAAATTAAGTTTACTACTCTTCATTTGTGTTTACTGGACACATTTATACCTCACTTGATTTCACATTCAGATAAACATTTCATGTCTTTATTCTGTTGTCACAATAGAAAACTAAACTTGCAATGTGATATGTAAACCACAAAACTGCACCTATTCTTGTTTGAACTTACTTGAAGGAGAAGACTAGCATGATTTCTAAAAGAGGCAATATTTGTATTCAAATGTGCAAAAATTTAAATCAACTACAGATACTTTGGAATATCACCAGTATTTACATATTTAAAGTAACACCACTTTTCCAATTTTACTCGGTCTAGAGACCCACTTCCTTACTTCTGACTACAGAAAGATATTCTTGTTCTACCTATGCTTGGTAATCATAAAGCCATGTAGAAAGTTGCATGACATATCTTTCAAATAAGCCAAATGAACATTTTAAAAGAAAAAAAAAAAGTATTGATTAAATTAAATAAATCTGAAACAGGAATGTTGCTCTATTCAGAAATACTTTTTTCTATTAAAATCATGTAAAGTGCAGGCAAGTGTTCGAAAACACTGTTTTTCATTTAGTCACAGAAAATAAATACAAAATTATCTGTTGCCAGCTGAAGGCTCTTGCTACATTATTGATAAGTATGCTCTTCACTCATTATGAGTCTTCATAAATTTTACTCTCAGAAAATAATACTACACAGTTAAAGCATTCTCAAAGTTTATATGAAATACTAAGTTTACAGACTGTACAAAACCTGTGTATTTATCTATACCAACTGCTAGGAATTAAACTTAAGATACTTTATTGGATCATATAAATTACCCAATGCTGTAGTAAATGTTCATCATTATTCCAAATAAAACTTGGATAAAATAAAAATAAGAATATTAGATTTTTACTTGTTACAGTAGTTCTTAAAAATAAAGTCCCTTCATTTCATAGTCCATTAAACTACTGATAAATCAGTATTATTAATCATGTGTTATCTCCATTGGGACATTATTCAAATCTTCTTACTCTGTATCTCCCAGTTCTGTTCCCCATTACTTCCAAATCTCTGCAACCACATCAAAATACCCTGAAGGAATTAGGTAAAAGTATTCCTGATGGCCATTTTCTTAATAGGAATAAGGACTAACTGAGAAAGCTCTTAAGGAAAAGGTCTGTGTCTATGTTTAAGTGTCCACAATAGTATCTATCACAATTATAACAGCGTGCACCTTCCCATAGCATTGTAAGACACTTCCACAATGAGCTTTTTTTCCACAACACACGTTTAGGAAATGCCATGGATGAGTAAAAACAAAGTAGTATTCTGAACAAACAAATGCAAATATTTTGAAATAAGCTACCAGACATACACTAATATTGAGAAACAAACAAACAAACAAAACTACAAATGCAGGGAAGTTACTTATAAGTTACATTATATTACATTTACATAATATTTACATATTTTAACATAATTATAATCAACAAGATTGCTTTTCCTTTTTTTTAAAAAAAAAAAAAGTGTTAAGTGGGGCTGGTTGAATTCCCCTACAATATTCATCTCAGACATACTACTTTGTGAGCATTCCCAAAGTTTTCACATGTATTACTTGCATGAAAAAATTTAACCTTGAAGATGTAAATATTTGCAACCCATCAAGGGAAAGGTCTCTGTGTTTAGGTTTCACTCCTGTATCTTGTTTATACATGTATTTATTTCTTATATTACAAAGAAAGTACTGTATAGTACTTACTCTGCTAGCATAATATTGCTGTATCTTCTATCACAAACATTATATCAGCCTGAAAGAACATCTTAGTGACTAAGAAACTAGTCCCAGAGATTTCACATCAGTCTGAAATACTTACTGTAGCTGGGGAAGTCCGCGTTGTATGAGTCACTGAATGACCAGAATTTTCCATTGAATTGCCAATCAGATAGGTCCCTCCTGAGCTGCTAATGAGTTGTCCTCCTGTGACACCCATCTGAATCCCTCCAGTGCCCACCATGCTATGAGAGGAGACCACTGTTGTCACCTGTGCAGAACTTCCTTGAGTATCAAAATAATTTCCCCCAGTGTTTTGGCTGTACATCTGGGTTTCTGTGTATGGATAAGTTGTAGATCGGCTTCAAGAAAAGAAAACAAAAGGAAAAGAAATTATTTGTATTGTTCATTTAGCTGAGGGAAATGTTGTATTTGTAGAAATGTGTGTGCAATAGATATAACCAAATTAAATATGGTGGGCAAAAAATCCCTGCCTCCTTAGAGAATAACATTTCATCACGTCGAAGAACTAAATAACTAATTCAGTGACAACATTAAACCAAGTATTCAACAAATCTTATGGACAAGTTTGTTAGTCTTACCTGAAGAGGAGCAGAGAAGGGAAGTATGACCAAAATTGAGGAAACAGAAAGAGCTCATACAATTATTAATAAACTGTAAAGCAATTTATCAAGCTCCATTCTTTTTTTTTTTATTTAATTCTACCGTAAGATTTTGAATTTTAGTAATCTTACACACTTTTCATACTGTGCATGTTGCAAAATTGTGAACACATCATACAAATGTCAGCCAAGAAAATCCAACATTCGGGCATCTTATGTTAACTATGAATTTTAAATTTTTCATAGTCCTATGTTGAAGCTTGAAATTCTGAGCTCACTGGTATTTTAGAGCGTGCAGTTATTTTTACAGGGTAAATTTAAAATTTTACATGAACCCATATTAAGATGAAAAACTGCATTTAAGAAATAAAACCAAACCAGAAGGTGTAAAAAGGTCACAAAGTTAAAGGTGTGCAGTAGTAAAATTTTTAAATCACTTCTAACTATGAAACATATGCCTCATTAACCAGTTTACCACAAAAAAACTATTCAGCTACTGCAACCTTTTATCATATGTTTCACATATTTAACCACTCATCTTGAATCATTATAATCTATTATAATCTATATAATCTATATAATCTATTTATAGTTATTGAATATGTACTTGCTTCTGTGTACAGTTGGATCATCTCTATATCTGAAAATTGTTAATTCTGTAGCACTCATTGGTTCAAAGCCAAACTCCTTATTCTGGAAAAGTCTGCCTGAAAATTTTATCTTTTTTTCCCAACTGCTAAGATTTGTACAGAATCATAGAATCATAGCACATCCTGAGTTGGAAGGTACCCATAAGAATCATCAAGTCCAACTCCTGGTACCTTGGCAAGCATGACAACAGAAAAGTCAAAAGGTAAAAAACTTAAACTAAGTTTACTTAACCATTAATTTTCTAGCTTAAACATAAAATTCTGTAGTATTGCTTGTAATCAACTTACAATACTATTTAGAATTTCCGAGTTTCCCATTAACTTGTATTTGCTTATGCTAAGATGCAGTCTTTCCAAGTAATTACGTTTTAACAGTAGTATGATTCAAAAAAAAAAAAAAGATGAGAGGTGCCCAATCTCTTCATAAGTCTCCAATTTGTTTATTATAATCATATGGACTACAAAATTATATGAAAACATGCAATGAACAAGTTCAGCAAAAAAATTCAGCTGCTTTTATCCAAGAGTACAAGAAAAGCAGGAAGCAGTATTCACTCTTTTATACAGACAGAAGGTGATTAATACACTTGTCCAAGAATTAGATGTATTTTTTTTTTTTTCAGTTAACTAAGTAAGAATTAGTTTCTTACCACAATATAGAAAAGGTAATGAAAATTTACTGTTTGTTGTTCTGTTTTTTTAATTATGGAAACTTACACAAGATTAATTAATTAGTTGGTTAACAATGGAGATTTAGTTAGTTAATTAGTTTATTTAGTTAGTTAACAATGGAGTATTTCAAAAGCTTTTTTATCAGCTGCATGAAACTTGAAGTTAACCTAAAATAAATGCCTTGCAGTCTACTGAAAACAAACATAAACAGTTTTTTTAGAGACAATGCTCATGTGGGCAGTTAATTTTTTAATATTTCTTTTGGAAATCTAACATCAGTTCATGTTTGCATTGCAATAGCCTATGTATGTGTTCAGCAACCATGCAGGTACTGATTCACCTGTTTAATCAAGCCAAGGTATTATTGTGATATTGCTTACCTTGTGATGAACAAGGTAACTGCTAGCAGAGTTGATGTTGCATGTGCCTTAGAGTCACACTATTTAGATTATGAACAGTGATATGCAGCATTTAGGAATGGCGGAAGCTCAGGGTGAAAAACATTTCACCCTAATGTTTGTGAAAGGAGTGAGCACTGTAAATCCACTCTCTCCCCACTCCCATCCCCAAAGAAATACTCTACTACAGCACAGTAAGAAAAGGAATGAAATGCAAAGTAAGAAAATGAATGAAATGCAAAGCCACTGCTGTCAGTAAAAATAGTTATGGCTAGAGGAAATAGATCGTCCGAAGGATGTAAGCAAGATGTCACATATGTTACTTGCAGAAGTTTCAAGAAGCAGTTCTTTGGAGCAATGCAAATGCTAGAGAATACCCAATGTTTCACCAAAAAAAAAGTCACAATCTTCCTGTAGATGGAGAGGGAAAAGGAAATGCTTGTTTCCTTTTACCTTTTTCAGGTATGTATATCATACATAGTCTCTAAGTAAGGACTGATTGTATCACAACACCTACATCTGCTTATAACTGCTCCTTATCACTGGATCAAGTGCAACCTTTGGGGTAGATCAACAGGTCAGATCCCAAGATAAACACACTTGTCTTTGTTCTAACAACCATGCTTACAGCTGATTCTTTAAAAACACATTATTATTGGAGATGATTAGCAAACCTTCAGCAACAATCAAAAGGGTAATTAAAAGTCAGGTACAAGTGTTATTATTACATGCAATAATAATTGCAATTTACCAAAGAGCTTTTTAGCTTAACCAAAATACAAACTAATTGAGTTGCAAACAAAAAAGCATATCCCATACCAACTGGGTAAGATGATGTTTTGGAAAGCAGTGACTCAAAGATTTTAATTTCAGTGCATACAATAATACAAACTCTCACCATGAAATTATGCAAAGAGAAAAATACAATGTTATATCCTTTAAACACACACAAAGGGCAATTTGAAATAAGGGAGTTATCCTACCTCTCCACAGCACTTGTAGTACAAACATGCGATATGTTCTCAAATCATCTGACATAAATCATATAGTAATTTCTTTCTTGTTACAAAGGTTGTCACAAGCCTCCTATGCCTTATTTTCTTCAACAGTTGCATGTAAAGATCCTCTAGGGATTAGATTAGCTCAATGTAACTGAAGTCTTTTGGATCTTTATGAGAATACCTTGGTGATATACTGGGGCTTGAGATACAAGGTAGTAAACAGAATCTAAATCCACTGAAAAATTATGAAATTCAGTGTTTATTAGAACGAAATATTAGAAAGTTCATCACAATTACTAAAACACTTGAAGAACTTCCAGAAGTTGTGCAAACTAGACAATATTTACACCAAGAGCATGCCACACAAAGTTAGAGACATTGCATGAATTCCATCTAGATTCAAGAATCTGAACATGTGTCCAATGTTCAGATCCCACATTGGAAATTAATGAGACCAGCATGAGTTGGACTAGGATTGTGAAGTACTATAGGTTGAGGTACCATCTATTATACTTTATTGCTTACAAACATTTTACAATGATTTCCAATAAAAACTTAATGCTAGAAACAAAACACGTGGAGTTGTGTTATAAAGTTGTTAATAAAAGTATACTTCTGGCAAATGAAAACAGAAAGCAGTAATTTCTAAATTCAGTAAGCCCTTGCACTGACATTGCCAATTAAGTGCAATGTCCTCAATTTTATTACAGACATTGACAATAATACTACTAAGCTTAGCTTTTAGAGACACTTCGGTCTCTTCAAAGACACTGACACTTTGAATAAAGGAGATAAATAAGACAATGTTGGAGAATGAGTAAATCTTACTATCACTCTCCCTTAGTTGTCAGAGAGCACATGCACACATGGGAAATCATTTATTCCCAGCTGCATCTATTATTCGGTTCTATGTATATGTCAAAACTCTGATCTATTTACTACTACAAATCTGTGCTCCTGCCACCCCATCATGTCTCAGTATTTACATGAACTTTTCTTTGAACAAATAGCTGATGTGACAGACTCACCTTTACCATATTTACATTTGCCTAGAAAGTATCACCTACTGAATTATGCCTGTTTTATTTATGGCTTGGAAATGTTTGCTTTGGTGAAGGATTTTTCCATCACTCTACATGTTAGTACAAACAAACAAACAAACAAACAAAAACAAAACAAAACAAAACAAACACCCACAAACCAGAATAATTTCCTATTTCATGAACTGTTTAGAACTCCAGACAAGTTAACTCAAGTACAGTTTGTGATTGTATTAAATTAGGTTTTAATTTTAAATTATATTCCAGTAACTTTAGTGACTTGCAAAATAAGGAATTAGGAATTGACTTCTTGTCATCAATTACAGGCACCGATGAAGAAATAGCAAGTATCGGATAGAATACACATTGTCTTTTAGCTAAAGATATATACCTTCATACTGTATAACTTGAAATATTAGCAGTCCTTCACAGTGGCTGTACAACGACTCAGTGTCAAATGTTTTATTTTTCTGTAATTCTATATTGTAAGCAAACAAGTAGTGTAATAATCATCTTGTTGATCTAGTAATAACACCAAAAATACTCAAATGGGTTTTCTTATGGATTGCTTACATAGCTTAGCAGACAGGCATCTAAGTATTTTTTGCTGTCATCTCTGTAATGAACTCTAGTGAAATCATAGTTAATGATACTTAATTAACTATGGTATTATTTACTGGGATATTAATATAATAATCAGTAGATGAGAATTAACATTTCAAATATTTCAGCAGTGTACCAATATAAACATGCTATTATTATCTAAAAACAGAGGAGCTAATACTTATGATCAATGTTGTGGTATTACAATATGGAAGAAAACCTCTGCGCATGAAAGCCAAGAAAGTCAATTTCCCATCCGAACAATATTCTGAAATTTTTTTAACATTTTAGCATATTACTGTGGTCCTGAAGCTAATTGTGAATTTCATGGAAACTACTAAGAACAGAATCAGTCATCTAATGTGCATGTGCAAAACAATTGGTGGATCAGACCCAGTCAGCATGGGTTCATGAAGGGCAAGTCCTGCCTGACCAACCTCATCTACTTCTATGACTGGATGACCCACCTGGTGGATGAGGAAAAGCCTGCTGAGC
Source organism: Aythya fuligula (assembly GCF_009819795.1). Taxonomy (NCBI): domain Eukaryota; kingdom Metazoa; phylum Chordata; class Aves; order Anseriformes; family Anatidae; genus Aythya; species Aythya fuligula. The sequence goes on from NC_045593.1 coordinate 29,498,614, forward strand.
CTGCTACCTAGACTTTAGCAAGGCCTTTGACATGGTCTCCCACAGTATTCTCCTGGAGAAGCTGGCAGCCCATGGCTTGGACAGGCACACTCTTTGCTGGGTTAAAAACTGGCTGGACAGCCAGGCCCAGAGAGTGGTGGTGAACAGAGTGAAATCCAGCTGGTGACCGGGTCACCGGTGTTGTTCCCCAGGGATCGGTGTTGGGGCCCATCTTTAATATCTTTATTGATGATTTGGTTGAAGGAATTGAGTGCACCCTCAGTAAGTTTGCAGATGACACCAAGTTGAGGGGAAGTGTCCATCTGCCAGAGGGTAGGAAGGCTTCTGCAGAGGGACCTGGACAAGATGAATCAATGGGCAGGGGCCAGTGGGATGAGGTTCAACATGGCTAAGTGCCAGGTCCTGCACTTTGGCCACAATAACCCCATGCAGCGCTACAGGCTTGGGACAGAGTGGCTGGAAAGCTGTGCAGAGAAAAAGGATCTGGGGGTGCTGACTGATGCTCACCTGAACATGAGCCAGCAGTGTGCCCAGGTGGCCAAGAAGGCCAACAGCATCCTGACTTGTTCCAGGAATATAGGTATATACCAGGTATAACCAGCAAGACTAGGGAGCTGATCACCCCCCATACTCAGCTCTGGTGAGGCCATCCTCAGGTACTGTGTTCAGCTCTGGGCCCCTCACTACAAGAAGGACATCGAGGCCCTGGAGCGTGTCCAGAGAAGAGCTACGAAGCTGGTGAAGGGCCTGGAACACAAGTCCTGTGAGCAGCAGCTGAGGGCATTGGGGTTGTTTAGTCTGGAGAAGAGAAGGCTCAGGGGAGACCTTCTTGCTCTCTACAACTACCTGAAAGGAAGGTGTGGGGAGATGGGGGTCTGCCTCTTCTCGCAGATAACTAGTGATAGGACTAGAGGGAATGGCCTCAAGTTGTGCCAGGGGAGGTTCAGGCTGGGAATGAGGAGACATTTCTTCTCAGAAAGAGTGGTTAGGCATGGAACAGGTTACCCAGGGAGGTGGTGGAGTCACCGTCCCTGGGGTTGTTAAGGAAAGACTGTATGTAGTACTCAGGGACATGGTTTAGTGTGTAATAATGGTGGTAAGGGGATGGTTGTACTAGATGATCTTGGAGGTCTTTTCCAACCTTGATGATTCTATTACTCCATGATTCTTACATGAACAGAAGGCCTCATTGCATCCAGTGCATTACTGCAGCCTCTGGAGAGTGTATCTGGAGGTTATGTCTCCTTACTCCCCAGAAAGAAATCTACTCCTGTAATCAGAATACTGATTCAAGGCATTTTAATAACAGATCAAATCCCAGTGAAGTCTTCCACAAAAGCTTTCTCAATTGGTCTAAAGACAGCCAGAGATAGAAGAACTAATTAAACTGTAAATCATTGTTTCTTTTCATCAATCAAGTTAAATTGCCAAAATCAAAGTTTAAAACCTACATGTGTAATACATTTGTAACCAGAGAACTTGTTCCATAACAATGAATAGGTGACCTTCATTGATAATACCTAGTAAATTAAGATACAAGATAGAAATGGAAATCACAGAAGAATGAATGAGGCGTATATCCTGCTAGAAAATACATAAAATAGCTGCAAGTGGATCCATTATACTTTTCCAGGCATAGCAACTGTGGTGGTGATAACTGGCTCTAACCCTTTCTTAGATGAAAGTCATTGGCCATCGTATACACGGTGGTAGTGGAAGGTTAAGTGTAACACCAGAGAAAAAAAGAGACTAGCAAGTACAAGAAAGATACTTAGGAAGATAGTAATTTTAACTGCAGTCATAATTCTCTGATCAGACAGTTATACTTCAATTAGAGTAATAGTAAATTCTTGGTTTCACCCATAGTCTACAACTGTTGTAGTACAACAAATTGGTGAAGAATGACCAATTCAATTTGGATTCAACAGCATTATCAATTCTTAGACAATCCCAGCAATTAAATCCTTCTTTGCCACACCAGAATTATCAGAAAAAAAAAAAAGTCTGGTTTTGGATTAATTAATTAGATTGCATACATTAGTAAATATTACAGTTTGAGTAGGAAAAAAGTTCATGCCTAGAAAAAGGGCCTCACCTGGCTTCTTAATCTATGTGCAATGACAATATACTTTCCCTATCTATTTTAAAACTCCAGGTAACCTGCACATCACAACAATGCATTTTTGCTTTAAGATAGAGTGACATGCTTGACAAGCAAAAGTGTTATTAACAAGACACAAAGGTAGATAACATCATTCAAATATTCTCATATTTTAAACAAAGTATGTGACAAGCTGCAGGTTACACCCCTTGTATCATCATTATGCCCACAATTATAATAAAACCAAATAGTGTTTAAGTGTAGACAAATCATGATATAAAATGCGTAGGAAGAACTGTGTTATATGAATACTACAGTTGCACCTGACAGACTGTGAAAGCCAACAAGCTTCCTATAATTAGAATCAAAAGAATCAGTAACTATTTTCTCCTAGATATTCAAAGCGCATTCTTTGTTGCTATCATATATGGGCTTAAATCAATGTTAGCGCACATGTTCTTTATTTCGAAATGAAGAACAACTCATTCACCAGACATACTGTAACTTTTTACTTCAGTAATCCCTGTATAATGAATTAATGTCTTAATCCTTCACTATGCGTTGCAGGCTTCTTATTCCACTGCTAAGGCAGAACTATGATTTGATAGATTATGCAGTATATGCTGTGTATATTTTGAGTTAGAATTAAGACTCCGATTTAACATAGTCATAGAATAAATCAAATAAATAATCATATGAAAATAACCAAAAAGACGAAGTAGGGATCACTCTACTCAATCACATCATTTACAAACAAAACTCTATTTTCTGAAAGTTAAATTGACAAATTCTAGAGTAGGAGTAAGGAGATAAATTGGATCTAATACACTTCTATCAATTTTTCAGGATCCAAGAGGCTTGTCTTTCACAGATTTCAGTATGATGGATAGAAAAGGATGAACTGCAATCTGAACACTTGCCTAAATATTTTTAGCAAAAGAAAGGCTGGCCCCTGTGTTTTCTATCACAGCAGAACTCAACACAGTCTATGCCAGCTTTGTTTAGGGATGTAGTGAGCTTTTGATTCACTTCCAAAAACTTTCAAATGTCAATTCCACATTGATATAGCTCTCAATAAGCAAATCTAGTGGCAAAACAAGAAGAGGAGAAACAGATACGATTTTTTATTTTATTTTATATAAATCACATAACTTATGTTAAAAACAGCAAATAGAAGAAGAATTCTTTATGCTCTGAAGGAAGCTAGCTAACAGCAACCCAGGGTCCCATTTCTGGCAAATGAATGGCATTTCAACATATAGTACGTATGCTCAGTAACTTTAATTCATATCAACAACATTTTTCCATTCTTAATCTGCAGAATAAGAGTATAAGGGAAAATGAATTTCTCAAGAGACAGTCTTTAAAACTTCTGAATACAAACACAGACTCACAGACCGGCCCTATCCTCCATGGAAGAAGCCAAAATCTCTAGGTTAAAGTTCCTAAAAATTTTGGACCAGAAATCATATCACTGGCAAAGTCTTCTTCTGTGTGAGAGACAATCTGGATTAGGCTCGCTTAATAAGAAGAATGCTCTTATTCATTAGTGAGATTTTTTATTTCCTATTGACTGATTCTACAGAAACTAACAAAGGTATTCAGATATAGAAACACAATAAAATAAAAACATGGACACTCAAAAGTTCATACTAAGCAGTCAGTAACATTTTTTTTTTCTCCAAACACTGTAAGCATATAGATATCATGCACTGCCAAAAATGCATGTGCCGACAGCTCATGTGAGAACAAACTTTTTGTGGTACATCTGGGAGAAGCTAGTGACCATGGAATACTTCAAATCCGTAACTAAATCTAGTAGAAGTCTTGAACTCTCGTGTCTAAAAAGGAACAATAATGTGGTGGATTCATTCTTTTTAAAAACTTGTATAAAGGGACATATTTTCTTTGTCCCCTGAGAGTAATATACTTATAGACGCTTATTGAAACAATGATGTTCAGTATATAAGTATATAATATATATATTATATTATAATAGTATATATAATATATATTATATACTTATATATATAAGTATATAATATTACAGGGCCCATCTTATAATATTTATAATTAGTTCTCAAATTACCCTTTATCACCTAGGAGAGAGGAAATATTCATCAACTTTTCTCTAGAAAAATTTTCCACATGATATCTTAGCTTATTCAAAGCTTGCTAGTGTTGAAATATGTTTATTTTAGTTTCATAGAAAACAAACAGTTACACTTTTGGAAACATACTGATCACATAAAAATCATTTAGTCACTAAAGCAGTACAAGCTACATTGTACCAGCAAGCTCCTCCTTCTACCTATTTTTGAAGTCACAGTTGTTAAACTGTAAGCAATGTCTAGAGAAGTAAAATGTCTAGAGAAGAAACTGTGAGCAGCTATATCAGCAAAACTAGAGCAACATAAATAAAAATGTGCAGTCTCCTGCATGAAACAGTTTTTCAGGGCTATTTATCCATTCACACCTTTTTAACACTTTTTTTTTTCCCCCAGCCACCCACTCATCCTGGATTTTTGTTAGATTTGTCATAATTTTCTGCCTTCTGTCTTCTAGAATGTGGATACCACATTCTCAATCCCTTCCACCAGTACTCTATCTAAAATTAACAGCCAGTGCCTAATTGACCCTAGTCCAGATTTTAGCATAGATTTTTTTGTCTTTCACTTACTGCTATTACTTGTACTGTTTGACAGTTTTATTATAGCATTCAATAATTTAACATCTCAACAGAATAAAACATTTTTATTAAAAAATAAATAAAATCTAGAAACTCAGAAAAAGTTTAAACTGCAGCAAAACACACATTCCTAATGCCACTGCTCAGATTTAAGTTTCCAGCTGAAAGTGTTGAAGTGCTAGAACTTTTTAAAGAACAGCTAATTAACATGTAGGAAAATCAGGATGTTTTCCTTTATCTCAACAGCTGAATGTCCTCAGTTAAAATGCCTTCAATTTTCAAGAACAATGTAAGCCAAACAAATTAGCTCCAAGAAAAGTAGCTTTCTTCACAGAAAATGGAAAACCTAAATGCTTACAGTTTAACAATCGTATGAGTGACTTTCAGTTGTGATAGCTTAAACTAGATAACAGTCAACACTCTTTCTTAATAACTGGAAAGTCTAATGTATATTTAAAACATTGTTTAGGATTTACAAGTGAAAAAAAAGCAGACAAGATAGTATATAACAGTAGTGATTGACCAAAGCAGGCTGCTAGTGTTAACATCAGAAGTCTCTGAATCAAATTACATTGCTCTTTTGAATCATTTCTGGATTAGCATCAACATATACTAAAAACAGTAAATAAGCTTCCTAAATGATCTTTGTTTCCTCCTCAATCCAGTAACATACCAAAAATAGAAAAAGGCAGGTAAGTGAAAAAGACAGGTAGGGAAGCTCCTATCCAAGCAACATGATCTTATTTTAAGCTAACTTCAGAGCTGGCCCTGCTCCAAACCACCGATTAGACTAGATAACCTCCAGAGGTCCCACCAAACCTAGATTATCATTCTATGTTTCTAAACTTGTGTGTTGAAGAAAGGAATGTGATGTTGAAAAAGCACATTCAGGGAAAAGCAGGAAATGCACGATAATAGCCACAAAAGAGGCTAGAGAAGCAGCAAAAGAAGAAAGCATTACTCTCTTTCCTCTACCTCTCCTCATTCTTTTGGATTTTTTTTTTCTAAATCATTTTATTAAACAATGGAATGGATTACATTATTACTTTCTCTGAATAATAACTGCAGCCATTGAAGCTTTTTATGGATTTTCCACTACGATTGCAGCAAGGAAGACTGAAGGCCTATGAGAAGATAACACTACCACAAAGTTACACAGCACTTCCTATGAATAGAACTTACTCATAAACCTAAAAGGTACTTCTTCAAAGAGCGCTATGCTGTACACATGTAACTTCATTTAAGTCCAACTAAAACAATCACAACGATTCTTTTCACACAACAATTATACCTTTATAAACAGTGAATTTAGCTTTTCATACAAAAACTATTTTAAATGACAATAGTAAAGATTTTGATTCAACCTTTTTTTTTCTTCCAACAGTTGTTGGTAGAATCTTACTGAAAATACACATTTAACTTCACATTTTAATAAACAAATTCTGATCATTTGCCAACTTACATAGCTCCATTAGTGTAGACTGTGTCACTTCCTTCCACATACTGAACCTGGGCTGGGTAGACATGCTGTACTTGTTGCACAGTCTGCACTTGCTGCACCTGAAAACAAGAACACCCTAAAATTGGGATGCTGTCATAAAAAGACTGAAGAATTACATTTACTAAGTATCCTCTGTCTATATGTATGCCTTTTCTTATTTCATTTTAACCATGAATAACAGAAGCCTTAATATACTTCTTAATGTACTGTAACACACAGCTTAAATGTGCTACAATAAATTTAGAAATAAAGGTTTGCAACAAAATTATTTAGTTCTTGTTCAACTGGGGTTAAACTAAAGTGGTTTAAGTTTTTTTTTCTAGTAATGTTTTTAACCCAAAGGTACAATTACAGATCAAGAACCCCAGTGTGTCACCCTCTTTCCAGAATATCAGCAGCTATAAGATGCTCCAAGAAAAACTTTTTATAATGCCAATGAGTTAAACAAGAAGCACTATGGCATTTTCATCTATATGGCTGAGAATGTATGCCTGCCTTGCAAGAGTGTATCACTAGCCACAAGACAATTCCTTTGACTCATATACTATGTGTAGCAGTTCAAGGTCATGAAAATTTCCTGTCCAGTCTTTTTTTTTTTTTTTTCTTCTGCAACAGAGATAAAGAAACCCGTATTTTACACGTTATTGTCCAAAGAAGCCATATTTCAGCAGTCCTAAAGCTAAAAGAAGCAAAATGTTTTAGAGACTTCTTAGACTAGCACAATATTACCCTAGAACTGAATCAAGAAAGTGACAATGCACATATTTATTCAATAGATTTAATATAAACTACATGTGAATGACTGATATTTTTCTTGGATACTTTGTTATGAGGCAGCTTTAGCTTGATCCAGATGTTCCTAAGAACAGCAAACAACATAATCCCAGATCAAACTGCACCTCTTACATTTGATGGATCATCTCTAAGAGCTCTTTGAGAATATCTTCATTGTCATACCTTCACTCCATTATATTCTAAAGGTTTATTTAAATAAACACAATTCTCCTAGTCTTTTATAGTATTGCCTCGGACTGTGAAAGGAAAACCTAGCTTTTGCACAGAAAACTTTTCTTAGGTTGATACTAAAATTAAAATTCTGAAAACAAATGCAACAGTGTTTTGAATCCAGCTTTACTAGTATGATAGCAATGGTGTGATACAATATGATGGTTGAACTATCTATTAAAAGGCACATTTTTCTGACTTGCTACGTAAGTCATTATCTAAATTGGCACAAATTCCTGAAATATGATTTACCCACTTCCAAAAAAATAATAAAGACTTCAAAAAAAAAAATAAAGACTATAAAGATATTTCTAATTATTATTCTAATTATTAAGATAAAGTGTTTATATGACTCTAAAAGTATTGACTCTAAAAGTATTTCTTCTCCTCGGGTGACTCTAAATCTATGATGACCTGTAATCAGTGGGAAAGGAAGAGTCACTGTTGAGCAGAGCACTTAACTGATCTACTTAACCTATACAGAGAGAAAACATCTTTAAAACAGACTTTGTTCTTAAAACCAGTAATTTGTCACCTGCCATGTAACAGATCAGTTCCATTTTCTGTCCCAGCAGTACACCAGTGGAAACACTGGGGAAATGATGCAATTATCAACATACTTCTGTCCAACCTCTCTGAAAAATCCCTTTATTCCCTGCTCACATGCAGTGAATATGGCTTACTCCCTATTTATATTAAAAAACAAACAAACAAACAAAAAAACAAACATTGTGTTTTATTAATAAAGAGAATTGATTTTTTTCCTAAAACCTCCAAATGGTTAAACTGGAACTTACTATACATATAAATGCAAGGTTAAAAACTTCCTGCCAGTAAATGCAGGTCACGTTCCCATTCTGTACAAGCTATTATGGTCTTCTTATAAGAATATAATACTCTTGGATGCAGGCTGCTACCATTTCATAAACTGTGGATTCAGCACAGTGCAACACCTGTAACATGGATCTGAGAGGAGACTGCAGGAAGGAAATGGTATAGCCTGTATCAAAGCTCAGACAGGGAACTGAAAAATTTCAAAACATATTTAATTTCTGATTTGGAATGACAAAACACTTGTTTCGTTTTCCACAGGGGAAAAAAAAAAAGTTTAAAAGAAAGTTTTCATTGAATAGTTTCAAATTTTCACCAATTTTTACATATATTATCTATGGGCCTAATATGCAGTACTGCCAGAAATATAACTTTATGCAAATAAAACAACATTTTTTAAATTGGCATTTAAGAATGGTTAAAGTGCAGGGCTAATAAGAACATCTAATCTTCATTTGTAGATCAAAGTATTTTTCTTTTAAATTTTAATAATGAAGCTCAATAAAGCCAGATTATAAAAAAGAGTTACTTTGCTTCAGGTTCTCCAAAACTCAGTACTGCTAAAGTTAAATTGATTCTGGTGCTGAAATCTTTAGTGACTACACCATATTGCACTGTACATACCTCTGACTTTCTCTACCTCAAGGCTTTTAAATATTCTTCCTGCCAAGGAATATCAAACAAGTGACCTTTAGAGTAGCCTTGCATTTGAAAATTCTGCCATGCTGAGACTCTTTGGCATGTAATAACTTAAATTCTACTTTTATTTCCTATTTTACTTCATTTGGGGAAAAATGTTTTCATTAGAGTTATATTAGTTTAAGTGCCTGTGGATTTTTTTGTTTAATCTTCAGGGACAGGAAGAAATCAAGTGCATACCTGTACTCTCCATGAGCACACCATTATCTGAGAAGAATTTAGCTATGAAGAAACAAAATACCACAGGAAAAAAAATCAATTTTTATGCAAATTGTAAAAATCGTTTTGTCTTCTATTTATCATTTTCCTTGCACATTTTATTAAACTAGTTACGGAATTGCATTAGATACGTTCATTAGCTTTGGGGCAGAATAGAAATTGAAGATCACTGAGAGAACATTGAACAGATACCTAAACCAAAATAGACTACTTGCATAAAAACAAAGAAACAAAAAAACAGACAACACACACACAAAAAGCTTCCCAATAATTTAATTAAATGATTAAGGCTGAAAACAGAAAATACAATGAAACATTTATTACAAAGCAACAGTACTCAAGTTCAAAAATTTTATGTTTGTGGGGTTGACTGGTGAACCAGTCATGGGAATTGTTATTGTCTGGCCAGAAAACAGAAAATTAACTGGCTGGCATAGGAAATAATGAGTTAAATAGGGTCAAACAGAAGATCATTCATTCCTCTTGCTTCAGTGATTCTATCCTGAAATAACTGGAACAGGATTAAAAGTAAGCAGCTGAAATGTTCCAGGAGAACAAGAGGAGAATGAAAACTTATTTTGATATACATGTGTAATTATAATCACTAGTTAAAGAAAAAAAAAAAAAAAAAAAATTATATTGTTAATGATACTACCTCAAAGGAGCAAATGAGGGACTAAGTCATATTGTATCTATGAGAGTTTGTCAACAAAGGAAATCGAATAAAAGCACATGGAAATACAGAAAATACTTTTAAGCATAAAAGCAAAATTTAAGAGAAAATTCTGATTTGAAATTTGCTGATGTTCAAAGCACTAGTAATCAAAGAGTAGAAAAATACAGTAAAACATATAAGGATTTTTAAACCACATTTAAAAGTGAACACATGATGCCTATGCAAAATAGTTGTATATGCATCTTCTGTCCTCGTATATAAAAATAATGTTTCTACTTTCATTAGTATGGATTACTTTTGGCAAGCAATATATAAATAGCATATGCTGTAATATTCTAAGCACATTCATATTTATATAATGCTTAATGTCAGCTCGTGATTATGTTTTTCATATGCCAGGCATGATTTTGCATTGAGACTAATTTTGATTACCAGAATTCTGCATCTTCATTTTAATGATACAATTCTTTCTAAAGGTGATGGCTGTGTTGTTTTTTGACTACAAGAATTGCTTTGTTCAACTTCTGATGCATTGATATACCTTTGTAAAACAGATTATATGATTATTTTTAGTTTTATTTCTCCAATCTTTCTACTTTGCATAACATAAACTACTAAATGCAGATAATTTTTAATCTTCAGAAACTTTCTGCTCTGTGTTAGGGCACTTGTTGAAAAAACAATGATAGATTACTGAAAAATCCCCCTATCTGAGGAAGCCTGAGAAATTCCTCAGGCTATTAAGACAGTTTAATTATACTCCCAACATTTTGGTCTTACCCTTGTTGCTTTTTGCTTACACATGTGTATGTTTGTCCTCTCACCATTCCCCTCCATTCCATCTCAAGAGTGACAGTTGCTGTGCTGCATATAAATAACTACCACCATTGCAATGTTTATCAGAAGGGAATCCTAGGTTTTCATTAATGGTATCTGTGTTTTTTTTTTTCCTTTCTGTTTTGAAGTACCACAGCAGAGTTTTATGAAAGCCACATATATACTAGCTATATGCAAATGAGGGATTTGTTTAGTTGAAAGTATCAGGGGGTACTCTTTTGTTGTTTGCTGAAAAGACAGGATGCCATAATACAACACAGCTGTAAGAGAAAGGCTTTCTTACACCCTTTCACTAATCCAGTTGGTTCTTCTTCTGCGCAAAAAAAAAAGTTAATTTGGAAAGATATAGCATACATTTTGTGGGCAATGAAAACACTGATACCATGAAAATAACCTCGAATTCATACAGGCATGAGATGTCATTTAAGTATGGTGTACAAACAGCAAAGCAAATGTCGAAAATAAAGATCTCAAAGGAAAAAATGAAATATTATACACAGCTTTAATATTAATTAAAAATTAATCTAAAATGGTCTTATTCAGTAAGAAGTGTTAATAAATTACTATAAACATAAAAATAGAAAAGATTCAGCTTACACCAAACTGCTGTACATACACAAATGCATATTATAGTAACTTAGAATTTGCTAAATTCAAGAAATACCCTATTATTTTTGTAAATTATATTCATATAAGACTATAAAATGAATGTGAATATTCACATATTTTGTGGATACCGCTGGCATTATTATCAAGTATGTCTTTTATAAGCCATACAAAAAAAAAAAAAAAAAAAAAAAATATTGTATATAGCATTCACCTAAAACCTTCCCTCACACTTTCAACATTGGTAACTTGGAACATGCAAAAATAATAAGGCCTCTATCTCCCATCTAAATAATGACATAATCAAATTAGTGTTTGTTTCTCCTGATTTTCTTTAGGCAAATTGACGTGCTCCTAATGAGTATACCTAATGCCGAATATTTAGGCAAATGCAACCTATACGCAGAGAATTCTTCAGGGCAGATCACACCTACAGTCTTCTCTACACAATGACTGTTTCAATGTTTGATATTCTTTTTTTCCCCCCTCACCTTACAGCTGAAAGTACCTATCCCACCTGCATTCTTCATCACATTTCTCAATGGCATAGCATGCTCACGTCTTCACTCTTATGTTTCTCCTCACCATACATCCTGTCCTGGTTTCAGTTAGCACAGAATTAATTTTCTTCCTAGTAGCTGGTGGAATGCTGTGTTTTGGCTTAGAATGAGAAGAGTGCTGATAACACCCCGATGCTTTAATTGTTGCAGAGCAGTGCTTATACTAAGCCAAGGACATCTCAGCCTTTGCTCTGTCCTGCCAACGGGCAGGCTGGGGGGTGCAGTAAGAGCTGGGAGGGGACGGACCCAGGACAGGTGACCCAAACTAGCCAAAGGGGTATTCCATACCATCTGACGTCATGCTAAACAATATATAGGGGTGGCTAGCCGGGGGGAGGGGGCCGGACTGCTCGGGGTTAGGCTGGGCATCGGTCAGCGGGTGGTGAGCAATTGCATTGTGCATCACTTGTTTGTACATACTATTATTACTTTCATATTATCACCATTGTATCATCATTATTATTATTGTTATTATTATTTTTGTTATTTTTTTTTTCCTGTCTTATTAAACTGTCTTTATCTCAACTCACGGGCTTCACTTTCCATTTCTCTCCCCCGTCCCAGAGAGGGAGGGGGGAGGGTGAGCGAACGGCTGCGTGGTGTTTAGCTGCCGGTCGGGTTAAACCACGACACATCCACATCTTTTAAAATTCCTAATGTTTTCTCAATAATTCTATAATCTATTTTCTTTCTCCATATGTAAGTATCTCCCACATACCATGTTTTACTCACTGCAATACTGTCTATATTGACTGGTCTAACATTCTCATTGCCTATTCAATGCCTGCAAAATTTTGCAAAACTCCTCTTCCTTGGCTGCGTTGATCCACTTAGCTTTTCTTTCTGAAACATTATGTTGATTCCTACTGGCAGAGTTGGAGGCAATTGGAAAAGTATAGTCTCATATTACCATAAGGAAAAATAATCCAAAATACTGATAGAGTATTGAATGCAACGAAAACTCAGAAAGCAGTAGTACTAAACAGGACGTAACAGTTGATCAAGGACAGTTTTCCAAACTTGCATACCACCACCACCACAACAACGATAATAATAATTAGTTCTCATTAAGGCCTAGTAAGGCCAAAACAATAAAACAATCCACTCCTTGGCTTCTGTCTTTTGACATGAGTATTATATTGATAAACTGGAATAACTTCAGAAAAGATACAAACAATAGGTGACAGAGATAAATGTATTAATTATGTAGGAAAATAAAGAGCCAAATCTATGATACAAGTTTTCAGAAAAGTAGCAATTTTACACAACAAAAATTTATAAATACCAAAGCTATATGCATTGTCCATTTTCTTATGAAAAAATATAACAGAAATGCATAGAAGATCCCATCCTTACACTTAATCAATTTAATGATTAGAACTAAAATACTATAAAGTATCCTGTATGCCACTAAATGATTTTCAATCTTCAATCCATCACAGTGATCAGTATTCACATGGATCAAATTCAATATGTAAATTAGACCACCATATAACATATTTGCTTAAATAAACAACTGTGTAGCACTACCAAATTGTTGTATTTTATCTGAAAAGCTGAAATACAGCAATAACAAAGAATAAATCACATAAGCTACATCCAACAAATATCTGTCATCATATGAGAACATAAAAACTCGTCAAGTTATCCAGATCATATTTCATAAAGAAAAAAAAGTCCTGTACTTTACAGTGCTTAAAAAATAATTAGCCAGACAGAATCTCCTACAGAGGTTTTCTGAGTTGAAGCATCACTGAAGCATCAATTAAAACTTAGCACACTATTAAAGAACCTCTATTCTAATCAACATCAAGTTAGGAGAGAGCTGTACAATAGTTTGAACTCAGGAAAATACTTCAGACAACCGTTGATTCACTAACGGTGAATTCTGAGCAAATACACACAGACAAAGACTTAAATAACATTTTTAAGTCCAGATTTAATGCTTTGAAATATTTTTGGTTTAAAAACAAGCTTGCATCCTAAAAGATACATGAACGTACAAGCAGTAGCTATAGTACTGAAAGGCATTTGAAATGTATCTTGTACATCAGGTAGAAAATGTTAGAAAAATGTAGGAGTGTGTAGAAAAATGTTACAAAAGCACATACCACCTGGAAAAAACATACCACCTGGAATTAAACTTGATAAAATGCCAAAAAAATAATTTAGGGAACAATGAACTCTGTTCATTGACAGAGACTGACTACACTATGTAATAAGTTATATCCAATTCTCAAATTAACGATTTTCAAATTAATGATTTTTGAAGTCAGTTTTTTTCATCAGTTGATGAAAACCAACATCAGTTGTCACCTAGAGTACTTGTCACACAGACAGCTAATTTCTGTATAAACAGGAAAAATCTTAGACAGTTGTTACTGCTTTCACGTCCAGTCCCTGTTTTCAACTTCACGACTTTTTCTTTTTTCCTTCAGTCACCACTCACAAAGCTTGTGGGTGCTACATAAGTGAGTGACAATCTCATGTAACAGAGGTGTAAATTGTGCTGGCTGCTACAAGTCTTCTTACGTTCCTGGCAAATGTACATTATGAATTACATATGGTCATATCACAAATACTTTCATGACATTGTGTAAAGATCTGCAGTGAATCAAGGCTACAGATTAATCACTTTACATTGCAACATTTATATTTCACTTAATTGGAACTCAAAACTAAAGGGAAAATGATACAGCCAGCAATATCATAAATATACTCATTATTCATGATTCAAAGGAATAAATGTAATATTCAGAGATACAAATTAAATGTATATGAGCTATTAGATAAAGTACATAATAACATACTATTAGAATCACGTATGCTGGTGCTTGTCAAGATACTCTAGTTCAAGGAACAGACCTTGAAAACAGATTGCTTTTCTACGTGGCTACATTAGTTCCAGCAAAATAAAATCATTAAAGCTGAGCAAAACAGTTAATTCAGCAGCCCCATACAAAATCAAGTTCTTTACTACATTGTGAAGAACTATCCCTCAGGATTTTTTTATCTCTTCCCAAAACTAACACCACCTACCTGTTGCTGAACTGGTACTTGCTGTACTACCTGCGTGGGCACAGCTGCCTGGCTAGCCACAGATGTCTGTAAAGTCACAGTTGAACCTGTATCCGACCCAGTCTCTGATGTCTGCATCGTGGTCTCTGAATAAAATTAAGAAGTAAAATTAAAAGGTTAGTGCATTTATTTATTTTTTATTTTTCATTTTGACACTTATTTTGGCACCCTAATTTGGTGGTTTTGTCACTTAGCCTAATTGGATATCAAAATCTGCTAATACCAATCTTGGTATTAGCTAAAAGGCAAATTTTCCCCTGCTAGCATGAGTTAGTGCAAATGCTTTCCATCTTACTTTTTTAATACTTATATTTAAAATATCTTTTATTTACATATGCAGAGATATCTCATTTTGTTACTTTAGGAATAACTCAGAAAAATCAGCAGCAAGTAAAGTCTTCTCTAAGCTTTTAACCGGTCATCGAAAACTTTTTATTTTCTTTCTTACTGAATTATACTAAAAACTCTATACAAAGTTTAAAGTTAAGCTTAGAACACTTCGCAAAATGAAGGGCTGTAATCTGGAAAGCAGTCTCTGAAAAGCATTTAACGAGTCACAGTGAAAAAGCAACTCAAATATCCTTCAGCAGAAAGCATTAAAGCAACCATTGTAGTTGTAATCTGAGAAGAAATATTACCACTAAAACCATAAAGTACATATGCAGTAGAAAAGCAGCTAAAATTGTGACACTGACATTTTAAAGGGAACAACAGAAAACTGGATACAATATAGTGAAATGATTTGTGAGACAAGGAAAATGCTTTACAACGAAAACTTTATCAGAAAGACAACTGAGAATGCCATTTGTTCTCACAGAAAATATATACTGGGAACTATAGGGTTCCTCAATTTTGCACAGAAGATATAGCAATACAATTGACTGGAAAACAAATCAACAGTATTTGAAAGCCAGGAAGAAGACTGTTTTGTTTTGTTTTTTAATCAGTATCTTTTATGCAGTGGGTTATTAACCAGTGAAAATAATAACCAGATGAGGCAGTTTCTTCTTCACCTGGTACCTTCAAAACAGAAGGCTGTATATTTCTGTGAAGAATTACAGTAAACAAATATGAAATAGTAATCTCTAAACTAATCACTATCTAAAAGCCTTTCTTAATCCGTATTAATCTATTTTAGCTACAAAATATTTTGGCAACCCAAGTACCAATATCACCAAAAACGAGTAGCGTTACTATCTAGGTTTCTTTGAATAATCTACAGATCTACTAATACTTACAATGCCCTAACCAAGTAATTTTTTAGCTTAACCAACCAGACACAGATGGCTGGCAGGAAAAAAAGTACACTTTAACCTCCGCCAGACAAAGAAGTCTCTCCCCCCAAAAAAACAAGCTACAATATTTACTGAAACAAAACCATAATCAAAAATGTATCTATTCAGGGGCATACTATTTCATAGTAGGAGGAATTCATTATTGCACAAATAAACCTTGGAAGCTCCTCAGAAAATTCAATATTCTCCTTGCTTGACTACTGAACCAGCTGCAATAACAGACCTTCCTTTCAAGGCTGGGTTCCAGAGCAGTTTAAGCTGATTTAAAGCCAGGTTTTTGCAGCCCCTCCCTCTAACTGACTGTGCATTCAAATGTAGTCCATGCAGAGCAGGAAACAGGCATATAAATTTGGGATAGGGACAGAAGACAGGCAGGAGTTTGCCAGCTGGGAACATTATTGGCTTAAACTTCACTGAGCCATGCCTATAGTGCATAACAGATTTAACTGCTTTTCCAATATTCAGAAAGGCTGAAAAATTGTTGATCAAACTTGTTCAAGATTGATCAATAAGCTCGAAGTTACTATGACAACTGAACCCTATACCTCTTTCCAGCCTGCCTGACAAAAATTAGGATATAGAAAGAAAAGAAAAACTAAACTTCACAGACTATGACTGAAATATTAAAAGTCCTAATTAAATTAGGATTTAAATTCCCAATTATAAATGGATGTCCTCAGGATAGATACACTTACTGTGAAACAGTAAATTTCATACTTTTATTTGTATCTAAAGAAAATGCAGTACAAAATCCAAAATAAAGTTATTTATCTCAGAGAACAGTGCTACATTTTACATATCAGTCTATCCTAGCTGAAAACCAATAGTTTTGCCCTTAAGTCGAATATTAACAAGAGCATTCATCTTCCAGTAGTAAAGTCCTGAAAGAAAATTTTATTTACTTTCCAATATGCAATCATTTTTGAAGTTTCTTCAGGTAAGTTAACTTAACATTGTGCCATAAAAGACCTTAGATATTAGCCCAAACTCCTCCACAATGTAAATGTATGATCTTAAATAAGCTCTGAGTCAAAGGTTTGGAAAACTATTTTCTGCAAAGAAAGGCAAAATGGGAATTTATTTTTTATATACATATGCATAAACTTATAAATGGAAATAGTAATCATAGCACTGATTATCATACGTTGTGAAGAGACACAGCACACTGGGATAGCAAGTGCTTTTGGGGGTTATCGAAAACATAACACATGACATAATAATGGCAACATACCTAATGGAATACTGATAAAAGGAATACTTTAGTTTTATACTAAATTCTAACACTATCTTTTAAACACTATAACCATTTTCTAAATTTGCGCAATTCAATTTTTACTCATCTCTTGGTCAGCACCAAGTCACTGCTAACAAGAAAGAACCTAGGCTGTAATAAGATCTACATTCTTAAAGGAGAATGCAATGAAACTGGCTATTACAGGAAACTGTGAACTTCGATTTGCATTTAATTCATTTACAGATCTAATTTCTGATCATCTCAGATTCATTTACAGATGATCTTTCACTTTCTGAAGTCAAGCGATTTTGATAAAGAAGTATTCTTACTACTTAAAAAGCAAAGTCACTATTAACTATTTTTTTAAATTGAAAATATTTAGAAGAAACAGTTTCCTGTTTTACATAATCATATATAAAAATCATTAGGCAATTTTTTACACATTATGGATCCTTCATAAATACAGAAAATGAAGAGAAGATAAAAATGTGTAGTGCAGACACAGTGCTGCCTGGTAAAAGCTACTTTTCAGCCAATTAAGAATGTAAAATTTTCCAAAAGTATCAAAACAACCCTGTGGATATGTCTACTCAGTTAGTGATGATGCTCAGCCCTTAACTCATAAATCATATGAACTTTTGTCTCAGCCCATTGCCTTCAACTTGATAAAATCCTTCAGATGTGAAGTAAAAAGAGAAACAGCTCATCTGAGCCAGCTGGAGTTCACTCTTACATGTTACCCGGGCAAAAACACTGGTAGGCTGACAGATTAGTGGAAATCAAAAGCTTAATGCTAAGTAACTTCCTAAAGCATTTCTCTGCTATATAAATGCACTTCCAGTCTGTTTCGTGGCTCAGTTAATAGGGTTATTTTAAGCCACCAGTTCCAACAAACACTCATACAAGGCACTGCATGTCCAGCAGGAAGCAAAAGTGGAGAGTCCAAAAGAATTAAAAGGCATTATTTCGTAGCACCCTTTAGCTTCACTTGACTTCATGTGGTTTCCTGGTTACAGTGTACAAACATGTCAGTCACCGAAAGGGAGGAGGAGTGCTGCTGTAGTCAAATACAGTTGTGACTGGTAAGAAGCCGTTCCGACACTGTTAATTGCTGTGTCACATCTCACACTGTACTTGATCATTAATTACATCTGCAATTCCAGATGAAGTGAAGTCAGAGGGAGGTTCTCTAATCTGAGAGAGGAACCTAACGTCTTCCTGTCCTTGTGGCAGTTGTCATGGAGTGTGCCTGACTGCCATTAGTGCCAGCCCTTTTAGAAAAAGGAATCAGCTTTCTCACAAGAAGAGAGGATACCCTGCTTGTAAGTCAGCCGCCAGTCACTGTGGAAAAGCCTTGAGATGGGCAGACCACAGGTACTACTGACAGTCTGCTGACAGGCACTGAGGGATGCTAAACAGGGGTAGTCGAGAATCAGGTACTCTGCCCAGTCCTACAGGTGAGTGTACAAAGTCACACGAGACCTTACAGCGACATAGGAGAGTGGATCCAGGGGCACGTGGGACAGAATCCCCAAGAACTGCAGACACCCCAGAGGACCCCGTGGCCTGTCCTAGGACTACCTATGACACAGCTGGCACTACGACAGTGACCTGCCAAACTTCAGGCCTCGTCATTTCATCCACAGGACAGGGAAGCTGTGTAACTTGGTAAACTGCACCTACGTTTCAGAACAAAGTGGCTTGGTGACCGAGCCCATTTCATCTTTACACTGTCCATTTGGTGACAGACCCATATTTAAGTATTCAATTTAATGTGCTCATGTAGCTCAGAATCATAGTTACATTTTTCTTAATAATCTGACAGGCTAATTGGTAGCTCTATAGACTGATTTATCACTAAGTAAATGAGGATGGCTGCAGCATGGCTGGGGAACATAAACTTTGCTGTTTGTTTTCCCTATGCAGAAATAACCAAATGATTGAATACTGACTTATTCAATAGTATTTTTTTCATCATTCTGCTCTAAGTCTTCATCCCAAACGCAATTCCTTACCATACAACGTTATACATGATTGACTATCCTTTGCAGATGCCATATAATATGTTTGAAAGTAAACTTTTATCAACTTCCTATTCACTATTAGTTTTTGTAACTACATGTTTGTGAGGCAGTCAGTGTAATTCTTTTACATTGCATCGATATTATATGAACACATTTTGATAATCTAATGGAGTCTCTCCATTTCTCACTGATGCTACTTATAAGTGCAGTACTGTATACATGTATTACAGCAAAAAGACACCATCCTTGCCTAATGGGAGTCAGGTGTATCACAAGCAACAGATGCATGTTTGACAAAGATCCTTTTTATTCTGGCTAATTAAGCAGTTGGACACACCCACCTGTTAATGGTTTTGCTTTGTATAGCCAGTGCTTGCTGTATCATGTGAATGTAAAGCAAATAGGGCACATTCTGAAAGAAGGCTAATTAACCCCTCCAAGTGGGAAAAAGATATTGCCCAAGCCCAGCTGCTGAACGTGACAAGATTAGTATTTCTTCAGTCTAGCAGTACTCAGGCAAAGCTACTATGCTGAAAATTACCCTTTTCCTGCATATTCTGTAAAATTTCATGTTGTCTGTTAAGTTCCCCAGAGACTTTTTAATACACTGAAATTCACAATTGGAATCCTTCTGTCTTCTAGACTTGAAATATCAAGGCTAAATAGTTGAAAACTATCTAACTTGATCAATTAGTTATCAAATAAGATTGTTAAAATGTGTCATATTAACGATTACTGTTTATTTTCTTACTGGACTGTTTCACTCTGAACTAATTGACTTTTTTTAAAGCTATTAGAGTACACCAAGTTTTGTTCAGCTGCATATGCATTATTGCCTACACAAAATGATATAGCAGGTTTTAATTTAATGCAGAAAATAAAAGCCTGTTATTTACTTTCAAGTGCAGCAGGAAATTTTTTTTTCTCCTCCAGAAGGCTAAATAAAACATCCCAGAAGGTAAAGTGAACAAAATCTTGTAATCATACACAATAATGACAAGCTTTTAATGGTGAGAATAAAAAGCTAATCTTCAGATCTTATGTATTTATAATGTTGAAACACCAATATACTCATTAAGAATTTCTAGCCACATAATGTGTTTCACAATAAAGGAAAGCTTCTTAGAACATCTAATTTCAACATGTAATGCAGAATGCTTGGTTCCTGAACAACAGCATAAATTGAAACAAGTCTTAATAATACCCTAGAGTTTCAGATAAGAATTCTTTTTTAATATTTGTGCAAACATAAATTTTATGAATAACTGCCTTCAAACAAGAGATATTGAATGAATTACAGGGAAGCAGTTATTTGTATTAGCAGTAAAGCAGAAGGCATTTTATACATGCTATTCACAGTGGGGGAAAAAAAGGAATATTGTAAGTAATTTTAAGATACTAATGTATTTTCATGTCAGAACACCAATTTCTTACTAAACATTATTTGATCATTTGCCTTTTCCCTGGTTCTTAGGGATACCAAGGTAAGCAGCTAAACACTGAAGATATAAAGACTGGTTCCTAAATATTTCAGTTAGCAACGTGCATTTCATTACTCTTCTCAGCTTTTCATGGATATATGGGTAGAGTAGTGGTCTGAATGGCACTGAATAAAGTATATAATCTGATTCTTTGGATTCACATATAACTTCCAGTAGTACAACCCTATAATAGCAGAGTAACAGCAAGAGGAAGTATGGAAATGCACACAATAAAAGAGACCAATGCAAGTGGTAACTGCTGGCAACTCCACCAACCATCTCTTTTACCACTGCTCTGGTTAAAAAAATGCAATGTTTTTGTTGAGATTAACAAAAAGTAGTTTTATGATATTCTGTCCTGGGCCAGGGAGGGGTGGAGGGTGGATATAATCTAATACTTCAAGCATTGACAATCACCACTTAAGATATTTTGCCTAACAATGTTTTCTGAGGAAGAAAGTGAAAGCAGAGCACCACCTGTAAAAGATCATTCCTCTCACTTCTGTATTGATGATATGATACTGGAAGTAGATTCATATTTCACTTCAGAGGTGAGTTGGGTTATTTTTTTCTAACATGCTGCAATACTTTTGTCCAAAGAGAGTTTATGTAAACCTGATACTAATGAAAGAAAGGGAGAAAATCTGGTATGAAAACGGAAATGACACTTGTTTTCATCACTCAATAGATCAAAATATAAAATGAAACAGGGAAAGCATTATAGTCATTGGAGAAGCTACTTAACAGAATGAGCAATTTTTACAGGAAGTAGTTTCTGTTCTCTGTGTGTTAACTCCATGTTACAAATGTTTTGTTGTGATGCTTCCTGTTATATTTTCACAGAATGGTTGAAGTTGGAATGGACCTCTGGAGGCCATCTGGTCCAACCCCCTACTCAAGCATGGACACCTAGAACAGATTGCGCAGGGCCATTTGGATTAAAACAAATGAGCAAATTAACCCAAATCCTCTCTATATTTCAATATTTGTAGGCTTGCTACAGTGATAATTCTATGTAATCATTTAAACTATTCCAGGTTGAATGGACTGGATAAAATCTCATCAGTTTCTTCCATTTTGTGAGAGAAGGATGTATGTCTTGCAGAACAGCAGATGACTTAGTGATTACCTTCTCCTGTTGAAAACGAAGGGACTAGATATATCTTTCACCGGTGCTTTCTTCTGTAGTGTGGAGTCCCACTTGTGAAACATACACTTTTATTCTGGCCCACACACATACCACAAAACTGTTGCCTCTAAAACAGAAAAATGAAAATATCTTGTTTGACTTACACCCAGACTTCTGATTAGACTGTTTGATTTAGAATAGGAAATGTAGTATTTTGTCTTATTTGCTTCCTTGGAATAGTCTGCAACTATCTGACAGGAAACAAAACTGGAAAGCAGTTTGTAAATATGTAATGATCTTCTGAAGAAGACAGAACAGATCAATATCTATGTAGTGACACCTGAGGATAAATAGTGCCTTTGGGCCAGACTGGTCTTGACCCTCAAAGAGGTGTTCAAGTGCCAATGACATCTCGTGAAAGCTGGAAAAGAGAAAAAAGTCTCACTTTTGCTCTATGTTTCCTTGTCCAAGAGTCCAGAAGCTTGGCCATCTTGACCTCAGAGACTAAAACCTATGAATGACTGTGGATATCAGAGCCAACAATAACCATTATGTTTATGGGACTGTACACCTATGACTTGAACAATCTTCAGTGTGGTACAGAATAAGCCAAAGTTTTGTGAACGGAATTACTTCAGTGCAAAGCTCCTTTCCTTTACTGATCACACTCAGACATGAATTACCTGGAACAGTCTGGCAGGGTATGCGAACTCTTCCTTGACAGCAGAGTAATTAACTCAGCCATGAAGCTGCAGTCAGCACAGAACACCTACATAGCTTGCTCACCGCTGTATGAAGTACATCACGTAGATGTGACCTTTGAATTGCCACAACTGAAAAGCATTTTTAACTGTTTCAATAAAACCACAACTTTCTGGTGTAAACGGTTGACCAAATAACTCACAGAGTCTGGAATCCCAAAACATGAAACCTATACTAGAGGAATTTTTAAAAAGTAGTATTTTGAATAATTCTGTGTCTTAAACCAACACAAACTGATGTTTTAGGACATCTTACTTACCGGGAGGTTTGTATGTTTTTATGCTGTAATCTACTTTATAGATCTGCAGAGAGCATCCTTCTCCCTTCCACTTATGATTGTTCCTGGCTTGACAGCATTTGCTGTAGTAGCACATATATCTCTGCAGATACTTAGGGAGTTTTGTTTTATGTTTCAAAGAGGATTTTTAAGGACTGAATGGTTTAATGGACTGACAGTGGAACATAGACTAATTTATTTCTGAAAAATTTAAAAGGTACAAATCTTAGCACTTTATGTGCTGGTTATAGATAAGATCATAAAAAAGTTTCTTGTATCTTTTTTTTTTTTTTTTTTTTTTTTTGGTGCTAATTGTAATTATGCATGATATTAATTTGTTTAAGTGAAACACTGATACATGGAAATTTTTCTGATTAAGCTTTCTCTTCAGTTTTCATAGTACTACATTTTCAGACACAATCATTACTCCATAAAGAAAATGGAAAGCAAAGAAGACCAACAGTAACCTTGACTGTATTAGGAAGGGTGTAGCCATCAGGTGCATCTGTTCTACACTTGAGACCACTTCTGGAATGGTCTGTCCAGTTTAGGACTCCCTACTACAAAAAGAAAAATGATGCAATTAAGTCCAGCTGAGAGTCACAAGGGTAGTCAGAGGGCAGGGGAATCTGATGTGGGAAGAAAGGTTGACCAAACAGGATTTATTCAGACTTGAGAAGTCTACAGAGAAATCTTATCACTATCCATCTCCTTCACAATGGGAGCGTGTAGAGGTAACAGAGCTAGAAAACTACCAGAGATGCACAGGGACAGGATGAGAGGCAACAAACAGAAGTTGGAACACAGAAAATTTTAAATAGATACAAGGAAAAAACAATTTTACTACAAGAGTAGTCAAATAATGGAAAAGGTGATATAAGTTTGGAAACCCCATTCCTGGAAGTATTCAAAACTGAACTGGACATGCACTAAGCAACCTGGTCTACTTAGCCTGGTTTTGAGCATGGGATAGATTAGATAAACTCCAGAGGCCCCATCCAGCCCATATTATTCTGTTATTCTGTGACTGTAATTTCTATAACATAAATAAGGACTATAATCTAGTAGTAGAAATAAGAGAAAAAGCGGTAAAATACATTTTTATTGCATTTAATTTTGAAGTAAACAGCAATGTTGAGTAATATAAAATAATCACATCAAAAAGGATGTTATTTAAAGCTGTGTAGTCTTTCAGAACCTCCAGTACTCTGTAGGCTATTATCAGGTTGGAGATGTGCCAGCTTACAGAATTAGTCTGCTTAAAGAGCACTTAGACCATCTCAGCCTTTACCAGTACTGTTAGTCATTCTAGGGTTATATTTTTTCCTTCAATTTCTCTGGTTAACTGTCCATCTCTGAACTAACTGCACAATCTCCTGAAGAGAAGACGCACAGGTAAATTATTTCCCTCCTAAATGTCATGACATACCTTTATAACTTCAGAAAAGGTACACCAAAGTATTTTTAGTGGTAAACAATATTATTTTCTGGTTACCAGAGTTTCTCTGAGACAGACTCCCCACACGCTCAGTCATAAAAAGTAGCAATTTCCTGATGTCATTTGTAGCAAATAGTACTCATTGGAGAAATGCTTGCATGTTCTTGTTTCCTACCCTTTCAAAACTGACTGCAAGACTTTTAAAAGTTACATGGCACTCCAGTCAATTTTCCCTCCTTCCATAAATCTTATAATATTAGGATTCCAAGGAAAAAGAAATACCAATAGGAATTTTCAAAATGTATAGTCCACTCCAAAGAAAATGAATTGCATAAAAATATTCCTTATTTCTTCAAGTGTCCCTCAAGGATTTCTTGATATGATAGAATAGGAAGTGTTCCTCAAACACAGGTTAAAAACTGTATTAACCATTGTCATAGATAGCCAGGGAGCCAAAATTCAAAGTTACTAATTAACAAAACTATGAGGAAGAGACCTTCATTTTGGTATTGTACTGTGGTTTTTTGTTTGCTTGTTTTTCAGTGGGACATCTTCTAAATACTAAAGATGATGTTTATGCTGGAGTGACTCTAGTTCTCAAATACATCAGTGATCTAATAATGTAAGTCTAAAACAACTTAGACTTTCATTGAAAAAGGTATGCCAACCTAAAAAATCCTAACAACATTCTTTCCACATCTCATTTATCTGTTCTTGACTCATCTAACATTGAGGGGGTAAAAACTAGAAAATTGGTAGTGATCAGCAGGTACATTAACCTATTTTCAGTTTAACCAGCTATTACGATGTCTAGTTATCGCTATTTTGCTATTTTCTAGGCATCAAAAGGGAGATAATCTATCAGAAAATCTGGAACATTTAAGTTTCCTCTAAATAGCTTCACTTACATTTAAGGGGTCCGTATGCAGGAAGTGAAAAACCATACTAACTGGCTGCCGCAGCGGGCACGATCAGTTAAGGAGAGAACACACTCAAACTCAAACTATGGAGAGGTTACTGACGGTTTGGCTCCAGATTCTACTGGACGGTAAGAGTGAAAGCAGTTTCTCTGCATTTGCTGCAGTGTGGTGTGTGATACCCAAAAGAATAATGGGATATAAAACTAATATGAGTAGACTGGAAGCTTAGGTTTGAACAAAAAGTTTAGAAGACAAAGCTACAAGTCTTTAAGGTAAGAATACTAACAATAAACTAGAAGAAGAAAGAAGGACAGTTTGGATCTGTACATCATCTTCACAAATGAAAAATGAAAAGAAAGCTCTTAGAGGAAAACAGATATCTCAAATTTCTCCACCACCATACAGATGGAAATAATAAGAGCTAGTTCAAGAACAGCTGGTAGGGTGTATGAAATAACTTACTCAGTATGCTTCATGTAACTTTGCCTCATTAATAATGAAGTTCACTACTACATTGCTCATTTACCTTGTTTGGAATATATCATGGTATCTTCCTGCCTCCAGCTAACACAGATAGGGAATTATTTGTGCACTCACTGCAGAAAACCTTGCAGCATTACCGTAGCAGGCCTGCTGTCCTTGGTGAAAACAACACCTGTCTGATTCCTACTGCATTTTTTCGCACAGCTTTTATTCTATAAAATGGCTTCATCCCTTGAGTCTTCTTTACATAACAAAAATTACACGAATTATGCTATGCTGATTCTGTTCACACAGAAAGAGCAAATACACTGATGACATTTGGAACTTGCACTGTATAAAACAGCATGTACAGACTTTCAGTACAAAAATCACTTTTATTCCTATAGAGTTAATATACCAAATCTCCAATTCTGCCCTTATTTCAGAGAGCAAGCTACTTTCCTTTCCTAGAAATAGAGAGCAATTCTTACATCATCTGCAACACAAATCAATATGTAGTTTATTTTGTAACTTTAGGAGGACAATTTTAACACAGCTGAAAGCCACAAATTGTCACAGCTACTCACTTATTTAGGATATACAGATAGGTATTACAGGCACTTCTGCCAAGATTCAACAAAAGCATGCAAAATCTCAACCACTGTATGGGGAATTTCTTGACTGCAAAAGAATACTCACCTAAATGTCAGACACTACATAATCAGATATGTGTTTTAAACAAGTTTGTTGAGGTGTTACTTTTCACAGTATATAGACCAATTCAGCTATTATATTTACATTTTTGTATCTGAGATCAATTCATAAATAGAATAGTGACAAGATCATGCCCAGAAGAATAGTCCTTTTGTTTGTTTGTTTGTTTAAAATTTTTGGTGAAAAGCAATGATTTTCATCTGCTTTATTTCTCTAGATTATAATTTAAGTTTCTAATACAGACTAGAACAAAGTACCAAGCAGAAATATTTATTTTTGACTTAAGAGTTTGTTTTGTTGTTGTTGTTTTCAACATTGCTATGCCATGTTCCATTGTGTTATTCCAAAGCATACAATACGCTCCATGTACCAAATACTTAATAGCTTTCTGCTCCAGATTTCCTTAGTTGTAATTTTCGAAGTCAAAAACTAAACAGTTCCCTGTATTACAATAATATCAAGCAAACAGAAATCCCTTTTTAATTCCAAGAAATAACAAAGAAACAAAGCAATAAACAAAACCCCTGAACTGTGCCACCACAATTAAAATACAGTCAGTTAAAATGTCAAAGTCTAGTATGTTCCCAAGTGATTCTTCATTTTTGGTGAATTCGGATAATGACAAAATTACATCAATTATTTTGGAAAGGCAAGAGAAAGAAATGTAGTTCAACTGATGCCATATATATTACACAAGCTCAGTGACCATACTTGGGGGAGTTTAAAAAATGGACAGATTCATGCTCTGAGTACTGCTGTACCCATTGTAGATCCATAACGAGTATGTTTACAAATAAGCCAAGTCTAAACAGTTTATTCACATTTGAAATGTTAGGGCTGCTTATTAACCACTACAGAAGCCAGTCATATTTACTACTTTTTCAATTACTGTATTTAAACACTTCAGGCAAAACAAAATTTCTTTCTGAAGTGCAAATTACACAAATCAAGAACACCAGGATGAGCTGCATGCTTTATTACACACTACAAGAAAAGACTATCAAAAAACAATGAAATGTTCTTCCTAACTTTTAAACTACTTACAAAGACAGATGCTATGCATTTTCTAGAAACAATGAAGTCATAGGAACATCCTTATTAGAGTTTTGTCATGTTTAGCAGAATCAGTGCTTTTTTCTTCCTTCCTATCCCACCTTTCTCTCTACCTTCCCAAAAGTCTCAAGTTCCTGAAGAAAAGTTCTCTACCTTAGGGAACACTACTTGCACATTACACCTACCTAACTCAAACCTTAGAAATAGAGTAATTTTGCATTGTGGAAAAAAAAAAAAAAAAATCCATTTTATATTTTCCCTCTTCATATCAGAAACATGGCTACTTCTGAGATACAACACGAAAAGAATCGGTATTTACATGGTCTACATTTACAGATGGTGCATGCAAAGGAATTACAATGTAATTATCACCTATGGCACATTAAGGTGAAATAAGGTGCCTGCAGTCTTCAGGCCAAGGTTTATATAGCAAATTTAAGGTCTTTTTCTTAGGCTTTGCCAAAATTTTGCTTTAAAATATAAACCCATGCCCCATGCCTGGAGGTGTTTAATGCCAGGTTGGCCTTGGACAACCTAATCTAGTGGGTGGCGGGGGGGTGGAGCTAGGTGACCTTTAAGGTCCCTTCCAGCCTGAGCCACTCTATGATTCTGTGTATCGTTAATAACACCAGCTGTTACACAGAATGTGAAAATGCTAACAAAGAATACAAAGTTATATGTATTAATATACATAATGAAATATTAAAAATATGTTCCTGAACTACTAGACAGGAAAAATAAACAGGAACAGTTATACATGTATTGAGGTACCACCGTGTAAGCTAAAACAAATTTATGAAGTTATTTTGTAAGTTGCCTTCTACTAACTTTAAACAAATACTAAAATAATGCAGATACTCTGAACTGACTCCTCTCTACATTCAGAACAATGAATTAAATTGAACATTGATATAGCCTCCACATAACCTGGGCTCTTCCTGTGCTATGGGAACACTTCCACATTTAAACTGCTGACATGCAAATGTGTATGTACCACAGAATCCCTCCTGAATTTAAGAAATATTTCCAGTATCAGCTGTCTTGAAATGAAGACTATCTAGGGAAAAATGCAGTTTCAATAAGCTGGGTGTTTTCATCAGAAAGAAAAGAAAAAACATCAAAAAGAGAATGAAGAAAATTCAACCGGTATAGATAACGGAGTTCCATAAACTGCAGCCATGAAATTTTATTCAGCAAGTATGCTGTAAACAGTTATTAGTAAAAAATGTAAGTGGCAAACCTTACAATACCAAAAGAACTATATGACAGAGATTCCTATTCTGCATTCTCCAGAATATTAATAATGATGTGGAAGCACCTTCAATATTAGGATGATACAGACACACTATGCTAGCTGTTCTGAACTGAGTGTATGTGGACATTGCTAGTAACTTAATGAAAGCTAGTGTAACACAAAGAAGCATTATTTGCCCCACACTTGGTATCCTATGTGTGGACAGAAGTAATGTGTCTCACACTTGGTGCTCTGTAAGTGAACACACTAAACTGGAGGGGTGTGTGTGTGTAATTTTATTCCATGCTCAAAAGAGAATAGTTAGATCCGTACAACATAACCTATTCCATAAAAGCTATTGTTCACTAAGGAGTATTGTTCACAGGAGAGTGACTATAAATGTCACCCTATACAATGTAACTCTGCACCTTTTATAATGAGTTGTAAAGAACAAATTCAACACATGCAACAATGCTCACACTTGTAGCACAGCAACCTGTTGAGGTCCAGTACACTTTGCAAACTTCATACACTGTATCACTTTTATTTCTCATTTCTGAATGAGAAATATACAAGAAAGATAAGAAAATTAAACTAGGTTTACAAATAGACACATTTTATGAGTGAAATTACTTATTGTAATGACAGCCATTTGGCTCACAGTGGCAAAGCGTGCAATGAACTACCTTTGAAAAAGCAAACATCCTGCACCTTCAGGCTGACTACCACATGCATGGTTCCCATGGGCAGGAGAAGCCAGCCACTCATTTCCCCCTTGGGGGTCTGTGATCAGTTCCAAAACAAAAACTCCAGAACGTGGTGGGACAGGCTTAACTGGGGTGGTGGAAAAGGCAAGAGAACAGAGGGGATTGTGATGAGGTTGGAGGGGTACAACCAAGTGAGAGCATCCACAGGGCCTATGGACCTGTCCCAGGAGTTGGTCTGTTGGGAGCCCCGTGCATCTTGGGCCATGTGCAAAGAAGAGCCCAGTCCCGGACTAAGAAGCCCTGCTGCTGGTACCAAACTGCCTGCCAGGATGGCAGCACTACTGCTGATGTAGCTGTGGGGCTTTGCACAGTGCTGCAAGACACAGGCTTTGCTGTTCACAAAAGTGGAAATCCAGAACAAAATGCCAACTTTACAAGAATGTGTTGAAGGAGGGAAGGGGGAAGGGAGATGGTAAGGAAAAGCCCTGGTGGGAATCCCTAACAAGACCACGCAAAGCAGAAGAATCATCTGATGGGCTCATGAATCAGGAACTCTTCTTCCAGGTAAGTTTCAGAGAGAAAGGGCAAGTCCTGATGGGAGCTCCCTTTGCCCAGTGCTTTGGGGGAATCTTACACCTCCTTCTTATACCATGATGAGGTGCTCTATGTTTCCTTATCCTTAATTGCATATACATGTAAGAAGATGATGGCTGCCTTTTTAAACCACATTTACTGTGAATACAGGACACATTTTCCATTACATTTTAAAAGCAGCCTGCAGAACTATGCTCTTGAAAAACAACAGCTACTTAAGAAAGTGCAAGGAGGTGTTGCAGAGCTGAAGCACAAAGACTACTTTCAGGTGCAGTAGAGCGATAGGCAAGATGGGTAAATATATGAGCTGGTCTGTTAAAAGAAGACTATTGATTAGGAGAACTGAATTAATTTTGCAGCACTCTTACGTGTTTATCAGCAAGGAGCTGTGGAAACTAAAATGTCCCATAGGTGCAAACTACATTTCTGAACTTAGTCAAGCAGTAGGAGGATATCTCATGCTAGGTCACAGGGTTGTAACCTGCAAAGTCCTTTCTAGTTACTGCAACCCACTGCAGAGCAAGAGTTTGTGACCGCAAAAGTTGAGTGAGTATGAGAGGATGTCTGCAGGAAGAGCATCACTCAAGTTGCTCTCTCAAACCTCAACAGGGTGTCTAGAAATCCAGCTTTCTCCTCACCCTGAAATGTAGCACAGGAGGAGGACAGGGTAGCAGAGTGATTCATGGAAGCCACATGCAGCAGTGAGCATGGCTGATCCAGATGTTTGGGGCTTGGAGATCTGCAGAAGAATAAAGATTTGTTATATGAGATCAGGTATTTATGAAACATTTGTCTGGGGTCCAGAGAAAATTTCTGACCATTTATGTTATTCGTTTGAACACTGTGATTATGCTCAGTGCTGTCTTCATGTTGTCAGCAAGCTGAAGCCTTTATTTTCACACTATTAATTTAAGCAATATTAAGCACAAAGAATTTTAGACTGTGTTAGCACTCAAATAGTAAAAGCTGTGTTTCTATGAGACTTTCTACTTGGCTATCATTATTATAAAAGCCATTAGGAGTGGGGTACACAATACAATCCCCCATTCTAAAATTACAGGCAAACAGCTGCACTATTTAACCTATCAGAGTAATGGTGACATTAATCTTTTTTGCTGGAAGTCTCAAAGCACTTACTGGTCTGACATGCAGAAGTGTGAAGTGCTGCAGAAGCTACAGAACAAACAGGGTGGTCTGTGCACATGAAGATGATGCTAAGATTCCCTTGTTTGAGGATCTGTTACATATTATAATATATATATATTTATAGCATTATTCTCCTATTTGAGAAGAAAAAAGGTTGTACAACTTAAAAGCCAAACAACAGCCTCATATTTCCATACATCTGTTCTCTGCTTTAAAGGATGAATATAATTATGGTGTAAGGGACATCAAGAAGCTATTTCGGGTAAGAAACTTTTGTGATCATTATTCTATACTTCATAATCCCATACACACTTGTAAGTATTTGTCCTGGTTTCAGCATTCCACCAGCTACTAGGAAGAAAATTAATTCTGTTCTAACTGAAACCAGGACAGTATTATAGATGACTGTGCAGTTAATACAGGTATGAAGATAAGCTAACCATGCTGACAAATGCCTTGCAGGACTGGGGAATGTTTACAGAAGTACAAGGCCCCAGGTATTAAAAAGCAAATTGAGTTTTTCTATGGGAAGCATCATAAATGTAACCACTGGCCTTAAAGTGTAGAATATGCTATGAAGAGCTCTGTAACATAAACCAGGACTTCATGCTCATGATCCAGAAGTACAGGGCTGTAATTTTTTATGATATGAAATGCATGCAGGAAACCAGGACACATGTCCCAGATTACATTTTGACTCTGAAGTTAGCACCAGATGCACCCTGGGATAAAGAGGAAGGGACGGAAAAGCAAACTGAAGGAGAACAGGAGATTGAAAGGGAAATATGTTCTGTGGTATTTACTTTATTGTTTATAGACATAAAGTTTAAGGACTACATTTTGCTAGCATCTAATTGCAAAGGCTATGATGGCTACTTAATTATTAGCCAGCTTCTAAAGAAAAAAACCTGACAAAGTGGTACCCCCGAAGTGGTAAACATGTGCATAGAGATAAACAGCTTGAATACATACAGTTCATAGACTCTCTAAATTTTTGCCTGTTAAACTCAGTAGTGGTCCCCAAGCTTTGGAAATTAAGTGCTGCAAATGTTATTTCCTCCTTTTTTTCAGCAGTGCTTAAAAACAAAATTACATAGCCCCTCTTCCAACTTGAATATTATGGGGTTGACAGCATCATGTTTTGAAGAGAAATAGCAGTTCTTGGCATGGTACACAGCTAATCAAAAGATTTTTGACTTGCAAAAAGGATGCTATTACTGTAGCCAACAGGATGCAAAGCCTTTTAGGTATGCTTGTAGAATACACAACAACAAAACTGTGGTGATGACTTCAAGCAATATGTGCATTCTATGAGAAAAAGGAAGGTGAAGAGATTAATGTTCACCTCTGTGTAGACTCCTCTCGGCATACTGTATTCACCTCTCCTTACTAGTTTATGTTTCTTAAACATAACATGGTGGCATTTCTCCCTCCAGAAGGCGATCATTGGTGGAAAAAGATATGCAGCTCCCTAAAATCAATGTCTTATGTACATGGCTGAAAAGGAAAACATTCAAATCAATCACATACTGCAAAGCAGTGAATATAAAGTAGGTGCCTACTTGTATTGTTATGCAGTCATTGACAGGGTGCCAACAGCTTTGAATAGCTTTTTTTTTTTTTTCTTCCATGGCTGTGTCAAATGCTTCTACGAAAATGACCAGAACCTTCTGACAGGGATCACCTTTGGGCATTTTTATGGCATGTCACAGCAAAAGATGGACCACCTGAAGTGTACTGACATCAGCATCAGATTTATGTGGGAGCATGAGAGGACTGCTATGATGAAATCAGATGGGATTCTCACAGAGTTCTTAGCCAGGACCACACTGGTGATACTGCTGATAATCAGAGGTGCACTTCTTGCAGCAAGACAAATGCTGTATGTCTTCATTACAAAGCAGACCTCAATAAAGGTATACTACTATGATTTTATTAGCCTCTATACCTTCAGCAACAAACCAGTTCTCAGTTGGACAAACTGAAGTTATTTTTGAGAATGTCAACACTTTGATGGGCTACTTGTTCTGATCAAATTAAGATGTATCTAATAAAGTTAGGGTGCCACCAGTATCTGGGGAAGGCACTGGATGATGAAATGAAAGACATTCTCAAAAACACAGACAGCACCATATAAAAAAGCTAAAATGTATACAGCTGCTCTGCAAAAACACTTGGAGAACACAGAACAGATAAATCAGAAAAGGGGGAAAATAACTCACTTTTCTAGAACAGAACAAGACAGAAGTGGAAAAGCCACCTGAAACTCCTGAGGCCCCTGACCCTGTTGTTCAGGAAGTGTTGGATAATATGAATCCATAACATAGGAATGTACAAGTACTGCTACAAAAGCTAAGGAACATAGACATATTTCTTCTTGGGAAAACAGGGAAGATTTATTACACAAGGATTTCATCAAGGGGACAGCTTGCCCAGTTTCGTCTGAGATGCCCTTGAGATGCATGCCTCTTTAACATGCAGAATACCTAAAGATTGGAATGTTTTTCCTGAAGCCATGGCTGTGGCAAATGTCCCATCATTTGTCACAGGTAATGCAGCAGACCACGCTCTCTTGGAACAATTAAAGTTGAATGATGAGAATGAGAAGCAACACACAAACCAATGTCAGGAGAAAGCTACCTAAAACCCCAGCAACTCACCCTGTAATATTCACTGTCATACATCAGTTATCATGAAATTTTAAACTTTGCTGTCTACATTGCCCACTTAAAAATAAGTATGTGGTGGGATACTTAAATAACACACACACAGCCTTACAGATGGATTCTAAGCTTTATTTACACGATACATTTATGAGAATCATTACAATAAATAAAGGTAATTTTACACTTTGTTTTCCTTACAACAGGATCATAGGCCAGGACTACAGCTGGAGAGTTCATGGCTGAAGCTCTAGTGAAAGAATCATAATAAGAGGCTTTCTGCAAAACATACAGCCTTCTGTTACCCCATTTCTTACCTGGCTATTTCAAAAGGTTACGCCTTCACTGCTGTCATTCTTACTGTGCAGTTATTGTATTTGTCAGCCTCACCTGCTACTTAACAGATAGCTCTAAGATGCTCACCAAGTCTATGGCGATGTTCCAGATGATATTCTGGGGGAAAAGTCTGGTGCTGGTGTTGCTGGGTAGCACACGGTGGAACCTGACACCTGCCATCCTTATTTTCCCCCAGTTTGAACTCCAGTCACTACATGTCCCGGACTTGGGCTGCTGTTTCTTTCTTTTTACTTTCACAGCAATGATTTCATAGATTTTTCCCTCACTGAGATTCACTTTTAAAGTTCTTCAGGATAAAATGTTCCCTCAATGGTTTTAGGATCATAACTTATTATGCACAGGTGAGTAAGTACGTGTTCCCCCAGTTTCAGCTACTAAGAAAATTCCATCCATGAACATCTGCTGGTAACCTTTCTCAAAACACATTTGTTATAAACACTGTGATATGCTCTCCCTTTTCAAGCAAAGGTGCATATTCTTTAAGTGAGTCCCAGGATTTGATTTTCCAAACCCTCACAGAGTTTAAACAGATCATATCCACAGGCCTTGCACTAATAGGTCTGTAGATACTATGGTTATAGCCCCTTATAAACTCTGATAATGTATCAATAGAATGAAAAGTGTTGCACACCAAAGTATCTCCACTGCTCAGTTTTAAGCATCCTATTAAAATGCTCTGTAGTGAAGGCTTTTAAGTCATTACTGTAAGCAGACGGTGAGTATTACACTGCCGTAACAGCTTCTTTAAAGGCTGCTGTAAAAATCCTTTCCGTAATTACTGGCATGTGCAACACCTGATAAAAATTGCTTTAAAAGCCCTGGTTATATCAGAACCTATTTTGCCCTTTAGACCAGTAGCAGAGACATGCTTGGATAATATGTCTGTCATGGTACTTAAGCTGTAATAAATACTGCTGTCGTGTTTCAAAAGCTACAGTACATCCACCAGATCTGTTGATATTGAGCATGCACCTCTTCACAACCACCTTGTTTCTTTTAAAGTGTTTTCATGGAAACTTGTGTAATCTGCAGGCATTCTAGTTAACAAGCCAAATAGCCATTTGGTTTTGCTTCATATCAACAGTTGGATAAAACAGGATTTATGTCCCCAAAGCTTCCCACTGCTCCAGGAACACAGTAACTAAGAGTTTGAAAAGATAAGTAATACTGATATTTCTGCTGACATGCCATTACTACAAACATGTAAGAAACTGAACACTTGGCCATGGTTTAATTCATTAACAGAGAGACTTTATTAACAGGTTATGATGCATGTGAGTCACTGGTCAAACTGTTCCAGGTTATTTTTTCACTTCCTTGAAAGCCACTGTCCACTCTCTGTTCTACCACTGATGTAGGCCAAGGTAGGAACACTTCCTTCTTCTGCCTCCTCAGATGGCCAGCTGGAGCTTTTTAAAACGTTCTATAAGGACATCGACCTACGGATAAGGAAAACACATGTAACACAAGCCTGTACCACATCATGGTATAAGAAGAAGCTGTAAGATTCCCCCTAAGCATTGGGCAAAGGAAGCTCCCATCAGGACTTGCCCTTTCTCTCTGAAACTTACCTGGAAGAAGAGTTCCTGATTCATGAGCCCATCAGATGGTTCTTCTGCTTTGCGTGGTCTTGTTAGGGATTCCCACCAGGGCTTTTCCTTACCATCTTCCCTCCCCCTCCCCATCCCTTAACACATTCTTGTAAAGTTGGCATTTTGTTCTGGATTTCCACTTCTAGAGACAGCAAAGCCTGTGTCTTGCAGCACCGCGCAAAGCCCCACAGCTGCATCAGCAGTAGTGCATGGCCATCCTGGCAGGCAGTCTGGTGCCAGCAGCGGGGCTTCTTAGTCCGGGACTGGGCTCTTCTTTGCACATGGCCCAAGATGCACGGGGCTCCCAACAGACCAACTCCTGGGACAGGTCCATAGGCCCTGTGGATGCTCTCACTTGGTTGTACCCCTCCAACCTCATCACAATCCCCTCTGTCCTCTTGTCTCTCCCACTACCCCAGACATGCCAGGACTTCCTCATTTGACTTGCGGAATGGGGCCCCCAGCCATACTTTATCTTAGAATTTAACTTATACATTTAAGTGAATTTAATATGCACCCTTAAACTTTATTTAATTTTATTAGTCCTTACAATGAACAGTGTTGCACATTTTCTATGTGCACTTTCAAGGAGAAAGATTAATTTGATGTATCTTTATACTGTATGTATAGTCAACATATATTTATGCAATAAACAATACTTGTATAAAGCACACTATGAGGATGCCAGATGGGACAGCCTCCTGCCATGCAATGTTGGAGGGGGCAAAGCCTAGCGAGGCCCCGCGCCTGTGGTGGGAGGGGGTCTCCTGCTCCGCTCTGCTTTGAGGAGCCAGCACTGACAAAATGGTGGCTCCACAGGGTTACGAGTGGTGGGGAATGGCCGGTGTGAGCCCTGGGTGAGGGGCTTTGGGGCAAGCGGAGGCGATGCAGATGAGGCCGGGGTGCTGCCGTGCCTGGTGCAGGCTGAGCCCTGGCCTTGTGCTGCTCCCCGCCTTGCCAGTGGCCTGGTCCTTTCACCGGTTTTCAGAATGGTGCATGGTGCTAGCCATACAGCATGTCCTGTTCTGCTCTGCATTGGGTAAAGCATCAAGAGCTGCAAGAGCTCCAGTGGTCCCTGGATGCTCTGTACCAAGTTGGGGAGTCAGCAGTGACAAAATGGTGGCTATAAGAGGCAATGAAGCAGGCTGAGATAAACCATTATGAAAAGTTTTAGACAGTGTATTAATGTTTGGTAAGAATTTCAGTCTGTCTTCTCCAAAGAACTTCCTATGGTCACTTGATACTGAAAAAATTGCTTTTGAAATGACAATCACTTAAAAAAAAAAAAAAAAAAATCTATCGACTTGCATTAAATTACTATTAAATTAATTGCACAGGTTACAAAGCAGTCATGCTGTTTTTGTTGTTTTCTGTTTTAGCAAGACTCAAGTTTCTGAGTTTTACTTAGCAAGAAAATAAATAAAAACTAATAAGCTGAATGATTTGAACAGGAAGTACACAAGCAGTAAACAAAATGCAAACGCAGAATCTGACCTCGGGTAAATAGAGGTATACTTCCTTTAGCTAGTCATCATAAATTAAATAGTTACTGTTATCACATCCTGTAATAAACGTCAAAGAAAAATTCATTCAGGAGTTAATATACAACAAAGTCACAGTGTATTAACAGTTTATCATCACAATTATTGAGAATTATAGTCTAGCTTTTATATGAAGATTATTATTACTGTATTATTACGATAATGAAGTCACTAAAAACTTTTGTTGTGTATTAGTTTATGATTAGCTCTACATTATTTGGAGCATTACATTAGCAGAGCCAGCTCAAAGATGGCTGCAGGTCCAAACCTAGTGAAACAGGCAAGGAACAACTTTATCATCTACAGTATGCCTTTTACACTAGACAACATGAAGTTAATTTTACTCAGATTCTTACAGCTAGTAGAAGAAGAACAAAAGCACAATAAAATATAAAATATCTTAAAAGATGGTTTGATAGAACCACCGAGTTTCAAACATGTTCTCTCACTACTAGTAAAGCTTAGACTCCACCTGAGTTTGCAATTCACTCTAACATGATGTAGTGAGAGCTTCAAAATAACAAAGAAGAATGCTGGAAAAGATTTAAGTAATCTCCATACCCAATTTTTAATTCGGAGGTTGGACTCGATGATCTAAAGGTCTCTTCTAACCTAGAAATTCTGTGATTCTGTGAAAAATAGCTAATAAATAAATAAAACAAAAAGGGAAACTACTACTACTGATGAGAACCTAAGCAAGGGAAGTGTAAGTTAATTACATGATTGCATCTAACCTCATTAGGAAATTGTTTTGGATAATGTAAATCTCATGCAATAACAACAAAATCAGAAGACTTAGGACCCTTCCCTCTCTTCCCACCCCAAAAGGAAATAAAGCTACTTTGGTGCAACACTTGAAATTATCATCATGTGATCAGGAACACAGAAGCATAACCATCATTACAGAAAAATAAATAAATAAATAAATAAATAAATAAAGCATTTGTTAAAAAGCAATGCATATTGTAAATCTACTTCACTAATCATGTTGCATGGATAAAAAAAACTCGTTTGGATCATGAGCATGACAGATTAAGAACTGGAATGTGTTAGCACCTCTGTGCCACTTTAGACAACCACATTACTGGAGATGGTAAAAGGAAATTTTGAGTTGTAATTCAGAAACTTTGTTGCAAAAGACTAGCTAAGTTGTTTAAAAAGTAATACATTAAGGGTATGCATCTTTCTAAAGAAGAGTTCTGAGTAAATTTTAACTGTAGAAGAGAGCTGTCCTTTAGAGCCAGAAGGTCGAGCTGGAGGTCAATCACTAGCTGAGTACCTGCAAGGACTGATAACTGGGATGTGTTTCATGTCTTCATTAATGACCATTAATGACTGGTATAGAGTGCACCTTCAGCAAGTACATCCATTCGTACAAAACTGGTACGAATGGCTTATAGATGCTAGTTGAATGTCACGATAAGATTGATCTGGTTTTTGAATGAGTTTTAAGCTTTGCTTTCTTGCATTGTCTAACAATGATAAGGATTAACCTTTGGGAAATAAATTGATAGATTAAGAAAGACACTGATAGTCGAGTTCCAAAATAATTTTTGTTGACTGATCTATGATAAACAATTTTAGCCTTCAATTCAGTCTTGTTTATTCTTTGTTGACTAAGCTATTGTCAATTTTGTGCATCATTTCCTCAATATAAATAGGGGAAAAAACCAACCATGGAATAAGCATTGAAAGAAGAAAAAATGGTGAGACAAGACTGGTGTCTCTTAAATACTAATAATTTTGTTTCAAATTCAATAACTTAAGTGAGAGGCTAAATCAGAATATGAATTTATGTTAAGTATATTGACAAACTTAAAAAAAAAAAAACCACACTTTTGAGAAAAGTAATTAAATTAATACTTGAAAGATTTAAGGATTAGCTAAGAGTAAGTATGGTCCTAAATGGCTTTGGGTACTCAGGTACAAATAGCTTGTTCTGGACAAAACAGAACAGACTAAGTCTCCAGATTAACATGCTTGTTTCTGGATCTTCTTTCCTTATCAAATAGAACTGACACACATTAGAGATATGCATACAATTTATAAAAACATGTTAATGTAAATCAGAACCATCTTTCACAAAATAAAACTACGTATCTTGAATTATTTCCTATCAAAATGGAATGTCGTTGATATACTACTTTATATCCCGTTGCCTTCCAGGGTACACATTTGGATTAATTATGAAGTTAATTGGTTTATTTCAAATTGGGTTGAAATGTATTTCAGAATGTAAAATACAGAACCTCTTTTCTTTAATTTCCATTGCTGGTGATGCTCACAAATTTTGAACAAGAACTCCTTTTTGAAAAAAATATTTTAGTCATTGTTGTATCCATACTAAAAGCAACTGAAGTGGTAATCACTTTTCAAAATTAAGTTCTGAAGTGTTAAGGATTATACATTTAGGACAATTTTTTAGGTTCTCCAACATGGCTTTTTCTTGTAAAGAGGAAAGTAGCTGTCAATCATTCCTTCTCTTGCAATACAAATATGCTTTGCAGCTTTTACTTGTCACTCCCATTATATGTAATGTAGGCAGCTTAGCACTAAATCAATTTAAGAAACTGCAGAATTTAAATACATACATTATTATTATGATGACAGAAAAGGCAATGAATGTCTTGCAGCTCCATTTGCTTTCTTTGTTAAGGAAGAAAAAGCTAATTACCTGCAGCTGTCAGCCATGAAGACCTAGACCTATTTAAATCAACATTAGCCTTGGACAAGCTAAAATATTTGTCACATTTAAATTCCATTTTTTCCCCCTTTCTGAAAAGCAAGATTTTATTATAAAACAATAAGTGTACATAGAAAAGTGAACAAAAGCATGATACATAAGAACTCTAAGGATTTAATTTTTCAAAAACAATTCCCTATATTATTTTAAAGATGAATGTGACATTCAGTGAGAATTACTCATTATTTCACTATTTTATCTAGAATTTTGACAATTGTGAAGAAACTCTATGTATACAAGAGCATAATCTAAAGTCACAAAAAATTGTTGAAAAATTATACTTCATGTCGCACTGCTCAATATTTAAAGGCTGTGAATCTCACAGAAAATATAAATATTAACACGTTTAAATTCAAACTTCAGAGAGAATCTTGAAGTCTTGTAAAACTATGAATTATACGTAGAAGGTTTCTTTTATAAAGTTTTAAGTCACTCACATAAGATGTGACCTTTTAAGACTTGGTTCTTTACTGTCTCCTTCTATCGCAATCTCTTCTCTTCAGCCAAGTATAAGAAAAAAATGGAGAGAGGGGATGAGGAAATGGATGGATGACAAAAGCATACGTTCTGTTCTTATTTTTCTAACTGGCTGAACTTATTTTTCTAACTGGCTGAAACTGACACATCTGGAGCTTTAGGGAAACCTTATTTATTTTTCCTACGTTTTTGTCAAAAACTGAACATGACTGTATTTTATAAGAATCCGTCTATAATATAACAGTAATCATATTCTTTTCCACTCTTCCTATCTGGAATGTTTTGATACCATTCCCCATTTCTTTCCTATTGTCATCTATAGCACATAATTTATCAAAATATTCCTTCTCAATTCTCTATGCTGTATATCAAGTCTGCCCAACTGTCTTCAACTTCCTTTGTGTATGCTTCCACAATCAGTCATTGATTCCCTGTACAAAACTTCTTCCCCAACAAGAATCTTCCATTTTCAAGACCCTGTCATATTCAGTTAATTGTCAATATAGAATATTATCTAAGTAGAGTACTACAAATGAATGGACCAATTTGTCAATCGATCTGCTATTTTTAAACTTCCATTCTTAATTTGATGGTATTTCACATGAAATTAGCTAAATTTTGTTTTGTTTTTGTTTTTTAATTCTTTCAATTGCCATTGATGCCTTCATTTCAGATGGAGATTTACATCACACAGAGGAATGAAAAATACAGCAAAGTTCCTGAATTCCAGTTATAAAGCGAACCTTTCTAGCACTCATTACAAGGAATATTCACTAAAGGTGTTTTGCTTGACACAGATTCACCAAAATTCATCATTTACTTCCACGTGTTTTTTCAGCCAGCTCATCAGCAATGCAGTCTAGAAGCCTCACGGATTACAATGAACTATCATTCTACTGGCATGCATATTTAGACATCAAATTCAAAGCTTTTAAACTTCATATATGTGAAGAATATTACACCATAAGTGGAGAAAGTTAATTAAAATCTTGACGTGTCCAAAGGAAAAAGAATATCAGGAAGATCTAAAATTAACAATTTTATTATTTTTAAATATAATTTAGATTAGTCTACATTCGTATATAGTGAGCAGGTTACCTTGTATTAAATGCAAATGCAAGAGTCTAGAGTCTCTCTAGAGCATAAAATGAAATGAAACTTTAATGCTTTCACAGGACAAAGTCTCGATTCCAGAACAAGAAATACTTTTTCCAGCTTTTTTGCCTTCTAAATTTACATACATACTTTAAACTCACTGGATTAATTCTTGCTGAAACACTCAGTAAGAGGAATACAGACTAAAATGTTTAATTCCACAGTGGGTGAAATGAAGGCAAATAGCACAAGCAAATTTTAAGTGTT
Source organism: Aythya fuligula (assembly GCF_009819795.1). Lineage (NCBI taxonomy): Eukaryota > Metazoa > Chordata > Aves > Anseriformes > Anatidae > Aythya > Aythya fuligula. The sequence continues at coordinate 29,540,621 of NC_045593.1, forward strand.
CTTTCTTATCCAAGAATTTTATGACTACAGAATACTTCCAGTTAGACATTCAAATTCATTTCTACGTTACACAACTAAATAAAAATAAAAAAAATAAAAAAATCTAGACATATCTCATTCAAAGATTTCTGCTTGGTTTGTTCTAAAAGAAGTTAAAATAACATTTTAAAGGTTATTGTAATAAATCATAGAATCATCAAGGTTGGAAAAGACCTCCAAGATCATCTGGTCCAACCATCCCCCTGCTACCAATATGATGCACCAAACCATGTCCCTAAGTGCTACACACAACCTTTCCTTAAAAACCCCAAGGGATGGTGACTCCACAACCTCCCAGGGCAAGCCATTTCAGTGCCTGACTGCTCTTTCTGAGAATAAATGTCTCATTTCCAACCTAAACCTCCCCTGGCACAACTTGAGGCCATTCCCTCTAGTCCTATCACCAGTTACCTGTGAGAAGAGGCTGACCCCCATCTCCCCACACCTTCCTTTCAGGTAGCTGTAGAGAGCAAGAAGGTCTCCCCTGAGCCTTCTCCAGACTAAACAACCCCAGTGCCCTCAGCCACTGCTCACAGGACTTGTGCTCCAGGCTCTTTGCCAGCTTTGTAGCCCTTCTCTGGACATGCTCCAGGGCCTCAATGTACTTCTTGTAACAACGGGCCAAATGAACTGAACTACATACACTCCACTATTTTGATGTGTATATTATAAGAACACTAATTACAGATTGTATCTTTTCCTCTTGCTGATCTGCTTATAGAAATTCAGACACCAGAGTGTAGGAGATGAGGTCAGTAAAAGAATTTAGACTCACCAGCCTTCTATAAAAGCTTATCTGTGATTTAAAGTGCTAGGAGAAGGTTTGTTATATTTCAGTTTTAAAAAACAGTAAGTAGAAAATAATTGCAGAACAATCCATGTAAGAAAAACAAACAAATGAAAAATAAATAAATAAATAAATATTCTTTATCAAAAAACAGAGTAAGAACTCATTCTAGAAGTAAAATAAATGGGTCCACAGGGTGGCAGAATAGAGACAAGGAAGTGTTTTTTTTTTTTTTTTTTAATCATGAATGATACTTGCAGAAAAAACATCTAGTTTTAGTATCATTTCATCTAGTAGGCTGACAAAAAAGATAGTTAGGGATAAAAAAGGAAGGAAGTACCAATTTATCCATGTGAGAAAAAGCAGTTAGGTTGTATATCGTAATGCAGTAACCGCACAATTTAAGAATTCTTCCTACATAGTGTAGACATCTAGACATGTTGTTTAGTAAGTACAGCAGTTTTCAGAAGTACACTCTGTGTTACCTTTACAGTAATAAGCACTCACTCCTAAATTCTAAGGTTTCTGATAAATCTTCATTACAAAACAATGAATGTTATGTAGTTTTAGTTTTACTTGTAATTCTAGTACTGGTTTTCCGTTCAGCCCAAAAAGAATCAGGACTGGGGTCTAATTGTTTTCAAGCAAAGCAGAAAAAAAATAAATGTTAACATAAAACTTAACATTTCCTAACTAAATCAATTGCACATCATCACTATCCTCATAGTATCTCAGTGATGTAAGTATAGAAGCAGCACATAGGAAGCAAAGCAGTTACTCAGTCATCTCTAAACTATCATGGTATAAAAGCTCAAAAATCTTTATGCTCCCTCAAACCATAAAAATCAACTGCAGAAAAATATAATAGGCTAATGAAGAGATTGCACTTGATAATAGACTCCCCTATACTCATGTGGTTGTAAGAAGTTAGAAACTCCTTGTTTCTATTACTACCATCTGTTATGAATACTTCATACATGTAGCAGTCTACAATTTCAGGTGCAGTCTGTACAAAGTCTATTGAATATCTCATTCCTTTCTCATCTTCTAATGAATACTGATATGGACAGACCATTACCCAAAACAGAACTTGAAGCCACATGACAGATGTTTATTTAATCTGGATGGTCTATTTTATTTTAATTCTATTTTGTGGCAGCATGCAGAAATTATTTAAAAACATGATATACCTGATCTTAATGAAATATGTTTGAAGATTAATTTAAAAAAAACATACTGTCATGCTTTTTCATATCCACATATCATTTCAAATGCTTTTGATCACACTGTTAAATTGTTATCTAGACATCAATTAAAACTACAGTGCATGTTCCACCACAGTGGCTATGCATTTGGAACTTATTTCTGACAATTCAACTAACGAAGATGTTGCTAAGTCAATTCCAGCAATAGTATCACTGAAGACAAGGAATAGATTTAGCTCTTCCTACACTGCATGAGGATCAAGGACGAAGATAAATTTTAAAGATCTAATAATGTTAGATTTTGAAAGTTATGTATGAGCACATGATTTTAGAGACCTAAATACGCTAAGAACGTAGCTAAACTGTAGATAATCCTGGAAGTTCCAGTCAATGGACTAGCTGTGGTTACTTGCTTCTTGTTCCAATAGAACTGCTGATTTAGAAAACTACAGGATCATTACAGAAGGGATGCACCATGCAGCATAATAAAAATAAAGACCTAACTCAATAACAAAGATTTTGATTATTTTAACCAATTTACCTAGAATGCAATTGGTCTATTAACCCATTTGCTTTTCTCATATCTTTCTGGAAATTCACATTCCAGAAAGTTTAGAACTCAACCCTCTAGTAGGTAATACAGAAGAGATGATATTCATCTCCAAGCGTTGAATTCTAACCTAACATCAGAAGAGAGTCTCTTCTTTTCAGCTCTAGACTCCAATAATATACACAATAACACAATATACACAATAGGTATCATCTAATGGAACATACAAGTTTATGTATTTCACTAACTTAAGGATAGAAAGGGAATTAAAAATTTATCCAGTAAATTTAACACATTCAATTTCCTATGTTGCCTCTGGGATAGAAAGTTCAGGAGAGTTCATTCAGTAACAATCCTTGCTGAAGAGTTGGGATCTTTAAATTCCATATTCAGCCTTCCCACATTTTTCTTTCAGGACTTTGAGTATGTCACTTAGCCTGCCTGAGTTCCAGTCTTCTCTGAAATGGAGACAGCTGTACTTCTGTCTCCAGGAGAAGCCGTACTTCTCTCACACACAAGTCTGAAGAAATACACTGAAATCTCTGATCTACTGAGATATATTAAAACAAACAAACAAACAAACAAACAGCATATAGCACATGAAGTAGACTATTCTCAGATTTCTAGGACTGGCACTGCTGACTGGAACAATTGAGTCTTGACAGACATTTCCTATTGAAATATGCTCTGGCTAATGTTCAGGACTGGTAAATCAATTCCCAAGTACCTTGTCATTTAAACTCAAATAGCCCCAGATGGGTACAAGACACTGATAGCAATTATATAATGTGTAACACTTAGATATCCATTTTAAATCAAATTGGCAAGAGGAATAAGCTCAGTGCTGAGCAGCAGATCACTTAGTAAGACATCTAGTGACAAAGCCTCAAGTATGTTGAAAAGTTCAGTGATTTATTTTTTTCCCATTAAAACAACACAAACAAAATGCAAGGAATTGTACTACACACCTTCTATCTAGACGACCACTGTGCTCTCCTTTGACTCTGGCATTTAATCAGACTTAGCTCAATAGATTTTAAAACTGATTAAGATTATTTAACTGACTAAAGTTCATAAAGAACTTTAAGAGAAAAGCAACCTATTACAGAGCTATAGCTTTGTTTACTTGCTTATATTTGCAGTGGATAAACTGTCATGAAACAGTTTCAATAAACTGAAACCAAATAGCAAACCAGCTTTGAAAACACTGACTAAATCATATCATGTTACATTCAGAACAAACTTCAATTTTCTAAAACTTTGATAAGTGAATAGTTGAATAAGTAAATGTTGTAACAGCATGAGGAAAAGAAAATAGAAAAAGTCAAGATTACCAGTATATCTCTCTCTTTAGCCTGTGTGGTGCCAGAACAGCAAACCTGATCCTAAGCAAAAGTGAACACTATAGATAGATATCTATTTTTTTCTAATGAGAATATACAAAAAGCAATTATGCTTCTGTGATAAGTATATACAAACAACGGCGTTCAACAAAAGTACAGTTAAAATATAAAATACATATTCCCATCTGCACACTGCATGTTTTATGAACTGATCTGAAGGTACAGAATAAACCTCGAGTCAGTGTGTTAACCAACTGCAGTTGTTGGATTTTATAAACATAAAATCAACCACTTAGGCAGGACTTTTGGAGAGTATGTTATCATTTATAAAAAAACATATTTAAGTTCTCAACATTACGAAGGCCATTTTGAAATAAGAAAAATTGTGGAGAGGAGAAGGGAGTGGAGAAGGGAGCAACCTACAAAGATCATCTAGTCCAACTGGCCTGATCACTTCAGGGCTCACTAAAAGTTAAAGTGTATTATTGAAGGCATTGAACACTGACAGGCACAGGGCATCAAACACCTTGCTAGGAAACCCGTTTCAGTGTTTGAACACCCTCAGAGTAAATAATTTTTTCCCCTAATGTCCAGTCTGAACCTCCCTTTGCAGCTCTGCTATTCCCACATATCCTGTCATCAGGGACCAGGGAGCAGAGGCCAGCACCTCCCTCTCCACTTCCCCTCCTCAGGAAGTTTCAGAGAGCAATGAGGCCACCTCTTAGCCTCTTCTTCAGACTAGATATCCCAGATGTCCTCAGCCTTTCCTTAAAGGACATGCCTTCCAGCCCTTTCGACTGCTTTGTTGCTCTCCTCTGAACATGTTTGAGTATCTCAATATCCTTTTTGTAAATGTTGATCCCGGAACTGCACATAATATTCTAAGAGAGGGCGCACCAGTGCTAAATATAGCAGGAGTATCACCTCTTTTGACCAGCTGACTATGCTTTGTCTAATGCACCCCAAAATGTGTTTTGCCCTCTTGACTTCCAGGGCCTGGAAGGCCTGTTGAGCCTGGTGTCAACCAGCACCCCCAGATCCTTTCTGCTGAGCTGCTACACAGCCACTGGTCCTGTGTGTCCAGCATTACTCCATCCCAGGTGCAGAATCTGGCATTTACCCCCGTTGAATTTGATGCCGCTGATGACTGTCCAGTGCACCAGTCTCTCTTGATCTCTCTCTGCAGGCCTACAGGGAGTCAGCAGCACCTACCAAGTTAGTAACATCAGCAAACTTGCTAAGGAGATATTCAATTCCTACATCCAGATCACTGAGAGAAACAGGACTGGCCCTAGGACTGTGCCCTGGGCAACAACACTGGTTACCAGCCACCAGCAAGATGTAGCCCCATTCACTACAACCTTCAACTCTACCTTCAAGCAAGTTCACCACCCAGCATAGTACGAACCTGTTCATCTCACAGTTGGAATATTTGTCCAGAAGAATACTGTGCGGGACAGCATCAATGGCCTTACTAACATCCAGAAAGACTACATCCCCCACCTTCCCTTCATGCACGAAGCGGGTGCACTTACCATAGGAGGAGATCAAACTACTAAGGGAAGACTCTCCCTTCATGAACCCAAGTTGACTGTGTCTGATAATAGCTTTGTTCTTTAAACGGCTTTGCAGGTACTGAGGCTTGACTAACACATTCAGTTTCCTGGGTCTTCTCTCATGCTGTTCTTATAAATCAGAATAACACTGGCTAGTTTCCAGTCAGCAGGGACCTCCCCAGACTCCCAGGACCTTTGGTAATTACTGGAGAGGTGTCCAGCTATACCCTCTTCTAACTCCTTCAGTACTCTAGGGTGATTCCTGTCAGGCCCAATGGCTTTATGAATATTCACCTGATACAATTTATTCCTTGCAATTTAGGTGGCAAATCACAAATGGCAAATCACTGCTCACTGCTCCTCAGATCATGCTCCTCCAGCTCTGAGGACTAGGCAGCCCAAGATCCATCATTACTATTCAAAACTGAGGCAAAAAAGGCATTACATTCCTCTGCTTTTTCCTTATCATAACTTGTTTGGTGACCATCTGCATCAAGAGTCAGTCCAATGTTCTCCTTAGACCTCCTTTTGCTGTTGATGTACTTAAAATGGCTTTTTTTGTTGTCTGACACCACAATGACTTATCAATGACTTATGTCAGCTCAAGTTGAGTTTCGGCTTATCTTGTTTTCTCTCTGCAGAATGTGAATTGCAGCTTGTAAATCTCTTTGTGAAGCCTGACTTCGTTTCCAGAGACCGTATTTTTCCTTTTTCTGCCCTGCTTCCGGAAGAGATCCCTGTTCAGCCAAGCTAGTCTTCCCTACTTGCTTGACTTGGAACACAATGGGGTTGCCTGTTCCTGGGCCTTTGAAAGGTGGTTCTTAAAAAGTAACCAGCTTTCATGGACCCCTAAACCCTCTGCATACACTTCCTTAACAGCCAATAGCCATCCATCCCAGCTCTCCAGATGTGGGACTTGTTTCACCCAGTCTCTCTAATAGTAATGATATCATAACTTGGGGAAAGGTCCAAAGCTTTCAGTTCATCTCACTTGTTCCTCATACTGAGCACACTGATATACAAGCATTTCAGGCCCCTGAATCCTCAGTGCTCCCTGGAATGTTGTTGATGCTCCCATTAGTCTAGCCATCCTCAGATGGTGCCACTGAAATCCCTTGCTTAACTTCAGTGTTCCCACTAGTATTCCACCTCCCCAAGTGATCCTAGTTTATAGCTTAAAGCTCTCTCAATCAGTCTTGCCAGTTTATGCGCCAAGAAACATTTCCCTCATCTAGACATGCGGATACTGTGAGGATCCAGCAGACCTTGCATCTCAAAGACACTTCCATGATTATAAAGAGATGACACTTGGAGACTGACGCTCTCAGTCAGACTGAGATGATAAGTCTGATGGTATGAAATGCCTTTTATCTCAATCAGCAATGTAAGGATCTCAGTCATGTATCCATGGACTCCATCCATTCTACCCAACTTTCCCGTCTCTTGATTTGAAATGTTAGCACCCAATTCAATGAGTTGAAGAATTCATCATTTCTCTCTGTGTATTTGGCCTGGCCTTCTCCCACCTCCATAATGTTCACATCACAGCAAGATTTCTTGTAAGTGCCCCTTACCTTCCAACTCGTAATGGGATGTGGTATACTGTTCAATTGTCCAGGCACTAAGTAAGTCTGGACTGCAACAAAACAAGTATGCTCAAACTTACTGTCAGGAAGCAGCTGAACAAAAAGTGTGGACTTATGCTGACACTGACTTATTTAAGAATCATTTGGAACACACAATTAAATTGACTAGAAATTCTCATTTTCCTTAATATACAAAAGGAAGAATACAATACACCTACAAACCAGGAATATGTGGCAACATATGGAAATCATAGAAATGGAACAGCTAAATTACAGGTACATCTCAGAAAGCTAATATTCCAAATGTAGTGCTGTCTTCTATGCAACTGGTGGGTAAATCATGCCTTTTGGTTGCTAGAAATGTCCTCATTTACAACCTCATGCACAGGTGTCCCTTTGGTCCTTCTGCCAACTATAATTTAATATTTCAAGACTTACAGAAGCAGAATGATATAGACAACATACCTCCAAGAACAAATTAAAGTAAAATAAGTAGCTTTTTGCTTCAAACAATACTATGTATTTTACAGAAGTTTCAAATGTGCTCCTACTCAAAAGAGCTCAATATGAAGTCTCAGTTTAAACTGAATCAATGGAAATTCAAAGACGAAATCTGTTTCAGAATTTTGTCATGTTTATGAACAAAAGACTGAACATTAAGAGCAGATCTACATATCTACTAGACTATTAGATTTCTAAAAGGCCTCCAAGGCTTCTGGAACCACAGCATTAAAACATTCAACCCAGCCTAAAACATTCAGAAAACCCTCCCGATAAACTTTGAAGGGCAATATGTATTCCCTTCAACTCTTTTTTTTTTATTCATTACATCTGTCTTGAAAAGCATCTGAATGTCTTATGTCTAAAAAAATGTATTATCTTCACATTATCACACAAGGCTGTCTCCAATGAAGAAGTCACAGCTATAAACAAAAAAGTATTAGTAGTAAAAACAATTAATAATGTTACATCACTAAAAGATTCTGACAAGTATGAAAATACAAAAAGCTGATAAGACATTCTACTGCTGATGAACAGTCTGGTTTGGAATGAATTTAAGGCACAAAGTCTCTCTGGCCCAAGTAACTCAACACTGACTTTGCTAGTGGTGACTGTACTGATGAAGGCAACAAAGATTTCAACACAAATTTCAGTGAACATACCATAGTCTTATTATTACAAGGTGTTTCTTCATAAGAATATTAACATGCCTCTTGTCTTCAAAAAACTTTCTTAGAAAACTCAAGAGGGTTCTAAGAAAAAAAAAGAAAAGTTCTTCTATTCCCCACTTAGCAAAGTAAAGGAAAAAAATATTATCTTGCTTTAATAGAGCATCAAGAAGTCCTACCTATTTTGCAGGTCCAGTGATCAGTACTGTCTCACAAAATACAGAGTACCTGTAGCACACTTTCAGAGAAAATAAAATGTAGAAATTCCTACAATGCCTCTGAATGACATCTCTTCTCTCCAGAATGTCAACTGCACCACACAGCTTGGTGCCATTAGCAAACTTGTTGAGGGTGCACTCTATCTCACTATCCACATCACCAACAAAGATGTTAAATAGTGCCAGTCCCAATACTGACCCTTGAAGAATACCATTTGTCACTGGTCTCCACCTAGACATCAAGACATTCACCACAACTCTGAATGCGGCCATCCAGCCAATTCCTTATCCACCGAGTAACCCTTCCTTCAATGTCTCTCCAATTTGGAGACAAGGTTGTCACGCAGGACAGTGTCAAATGCTTTGCGCAAGTCCAGGTGGATGACATCTGTTGCTCTTCCCTTATCAAGAATGCTGTAACCCCATCATAAAAGGCCACCAGATTTGTCAGGCACAATCTGCCTTAATGAAGCCATGCTGGCTGTCAACAATCACCTCTCTGTTCTCCATGTACCTTAGCATAGTTTCCAGAAGGATCTGGAAATGATCCTCCTTCATGGACCCCAGGACCCATGGATACATTCCATATGTTCTCCTATGGACTTGTGCACCTTTAGGTTCCTTAGATGGCCTCAGACCTAATCCTTTACAGTGGGTGGTTCTTCATTCTCCCATTCTCCTTCATTGCCCACCAGGAACCCAGGTCCTTTCTAGCCAAGCTGTTTTCCAGCTGGCCAGTCCCCGGCAAGTACTGCTGCATGGGGTTACTTCTCCACAAATGTCAGACTTCAGTATTTCCTTTTGTTGAACCTTGAGATTTCCTGTTGGCCCATTTCTCCAGCCTGTCGAAGTTAATCTAAATGGCAACTCATCCATCTTGTCTACAAAACACTCCTCCTAATTTTGTTATCACTCACAGAATTCCTAAGGGCGTGCTCTGTCCCAACATCTCTAGGTTATTAATGAAGATATTCAAAACAATTGGACCCAGGATCAGTCCCTGTGGCACACTTCTGTTGACTGGCTTCAAAATGGATTTTGTGCCACTGATCATAATACCATAAACCTGGCAGTTCAGTCAGTTTGCAGTTTAGCTCAGTGTTCATATAACCCATGATTCATCAGCTTCTTTACGAGGATGTTATAGGACAGTGTCAAAAGCCTTGCTAAAATAAAAATAAAATAATAATAATGATAATAAAAGCACTGTGTACTTTATTATTATAAAATAATAGTAATAATAATAAAGAGTACTGTGCTCTCTGCTAATCCACCAAGTTAGCAATCCTATTTTAGAAGAACATCAGGTTGGTCAGGCATGATTACATCCCAGTGACCTTCCTCCATACAGTTTGGCAATTGTTTCCAGGATTACTTGCTCCATCACCTTCTCATTGATTGACGTGAGGCTGCCCAACTTCTAGCTCCTTAGGTCTTTCCCTTGAACAAAGGTGATGTTTGCTCTAGTCATGTGATTAATTCCATTAAGTTTCAGTGACAGTGTTTAGATCATAGCTTTCTGGCTGCACAATGAGTTCCAACTCCTCCTGTTATACATGGTATGTGCATTTGTATGGAGGCGCTTCAGCTGTGCAATTGACAGTGTTACCTTTTTGGAGGAACAAGCCGTAACTCCTCTGAGGCATTTCACAGGTGTTTTCCTGTTGGTTCCTAATACATCAGCAGCTTCTGAATCATCTGATGCTCAAAACTCCATCCCTTTCACTTTCACTCCTTATATGTCTGGCCAGCTATTTGGCAAAAATGTGGTCAGGTGAATCCCAACAGCTCCCAACAGACAGAGCTTTCCAAAAGTATATCCGTCATAGAAATCAAAACCTCAACTATGGCACTGGCCGTGCATTCACTTGTTCAGTTCATCTTCTCCTTCCTGAACCCCTTCCTCTGACCACAAAGACAGAGAACATCACCTGTGCTTCTAATCCTTTTAACATTGCTTTGAGGGAGTCTCTTTTGATGGTTCTTAATTGCCTTATTGCAGCATCAGCACACACTTCAGAGACATCATGAAACACACATAACCTGATTCTCTTCCACCAAGGGTAAGTCTTCCTTGCTACAGGCTTCCTAACTGGTCCCAGGAATCTGGGACTCCTGAGCCCACATCTTACCAATACAGACCAAGATGAAGAATGCACTGAGTACCTGGGCCTTTTCCATGTCTTTTGCCACCAGATCTCCTGCCTCAAATTGTACCCACAAAATTTATCCTCAGTTTCTGTCTCACATTTCATTCCCTCTTCTCCTTTCCACAAATTTCAATATTTAAACAATCCTTGAAGAGATTGTTTAAGCGAACTTATTCCTTAAAATGGCCTGTTTTACCCTTGTGATCCAACTCACTGTGGCGTATGTAGGATTGTGACATCACAAATGTTTATACAGCTACAATGAGAATGATACTTTGCTTATATAACTCACTTTATCCACTTCAATCTAAACAATTCATTTTATCCATGACACATTCATCTCACATGCTGAAGAAAAGAAACAGAATTAAACTGACAAGTACAAGAAAGAACTGTAGTATGAAGGAACAAGTGACTAACAGTACAATTTGGGATACAAATACTAAACATTTAGGGCATTATTACTTGGTATAAGACATCTTTTCAACATTATAATTGTTTCATTTCAGATATTGAAATCACCAATAACAAAGAAAACCAAAACAGTGTTTTAATTTGGAAAAAGACCCAAACTCAAATGCATGTCACGACTGACATGTTAAGTTTTGATAATGATAACTCAGCCATATAGTCTTAGGAAGCAGCTGCTGTTTAAAAGGACTGACGTTTGTCTGAACCTACAACACTAATTTATTTCACTGTACATAAATGCATTTATTTTATATGAACAGTAGATCATATAGTAGCTCAATGGGCAGCACCGTAAGAAGTAACCAAAATGACAAGTAAGTGGAGAGCAGGAAATAACAATCACAGGAACACACGCACAGATAATCTTCCTCAGCACAAAAAGTCAAGAAAATGGATTAAGATAGCAATTACTAGTTTATAGCAGCTGTTCTTGTTTACTTTAGATTTACACTGTCAAAGGCCAAATCAAGGACTGTTCATACGACAGAAACCACAACTTCCTTTAGCTGTAATGCACACCAGGAAACTTAGTACATCCAATCAGGCACTGCACATTAGATCACACAATTTTTGATACCCAAAACAAGCATGGTGATGAATGTATTTATTTACTCGTGGCTTACAATACAATATATATACCTAATGCTATTTTCAAAATAAGTTTATATATCTGTAAAGAATACCATTCACAATTGAATTTTACAACGATTATTGACAGTTGAACATAGGTTTCCCCAGCAGGTGGTCAAAAAAAAGCCTACAACTTTTGGATACATGTTGATCATCGCTTACATGTTTGAATGGTTATTCCTCCCCTTCCCTAATTTCTACTTGGGTATAATGTTTGGAAATAATTTAAGATGTTTCCTGCCCCTGTAAGATCTTTAAATTAAAGTTTGTTTCTTAAGTCTTCTGCTCGTCTGACTGCTACGGATACAGACATTACCATTCCTCCCTTAGATTTTCATGTTATTCTCTCCTTAACATGGTGGAAATTTAACTCACAAAGCTGATAGGTATGCCTTGCTGCATTTTAAGACTACTGGTAATACCTAACTCCTTACTCTCATCTATAAGCCTCTACCCTGTCATACAAACGAAACAAGGAAATTGCATATTAGTAAAACAGGGAAAAGATCACTTCTTTCACATACATCATGCCCTAGATTCTGTAAACTGTGCCATCCCAGAGGAAATCAGATGCCTTGATGCAATGATGATCCCAGATTAATGGAAATGAAAAAATTATGGCTACTACAGCCAAACCATGTTAGAGGATCTGAGGTCTCAATGAAATAAATGCTTCTTCCATTAATGGTATCCAACTATTTTGAGTTAGCATGGAGCAAGAAAGACACACTTCCAGTGTCTTACAAAAATAATTTACTGCCCCTACTTATAACCTGAAAAAGTGTTGTTACTTATACTCTAGGTGCTTAAATCATGGGCACACAATGACATGTGAGGTTGTTTATGTAATCAAGATTTTCCCTTCAGACAGTGTAAGAGTTACATACCATTTCCCCTTCTAAGGTTGGTATGGTAAATACATGTTAAGTAACCAACATAATACTTTTTTTTTTTTTTTTTTTAAAAAAAAGAGTATTTTTTTTTTTAAAGAGTATTTAAAAAAAAAAAAAAGAGTATCATAACCCAACAGAAAATTTTGTCTCCATTAATCTTTGAAACGTCATCACTTCTTAGCAATTGAGAAGCTAGAAATATTAAGGAGACTGTTTTCCAGAGAACTCGAATTAATGTGCATGCACACATTTCTGCATTCTTTATGCACTTTTTTCTTTATAGTTTAAAAAGTAAAAATAAAGTAGATTCACAAATAATTTATTTTTTTAGTTGCACAAATGTGCATTCTGAAAATCCTACCTCCTTTCTGGACAGGTCCCAGGTCCTCAGCAAACTGATACTTGTTGTGTGTGTTTATGTATGTCTGTATATATGCATATTTGGGTGACAGAGCACTGGAACAGGCTGCTCAGGGTGGTTGTGGAGTTTCCTTCTCTGGAGATATTCAAGGCCCATATGGACGCCTACCTGGGCAACCTGCTCTAGGGAACCTGCTTTGGCAGTGGGGTTGGATTTGATGATCTCTTGAGGTCCCTTCCAACCCCTACAACTCTGTCATTCTGTGATTTGTCCATTTCCTGTAACATTATTTATCATTTTTGAACTAACGGACATACATCTACCAACTTGAAATTCCATCCATCTCTTCAAAAGGCCATCAATAAAGATAATTTTTGTATACTTTTGTCCTATCTAGATAAATGCAGGGATGAATCACAGAAGCCTCTTACACCTACCTTTTCCACACAAGCCACTCTAACTTCCAAATCTTCAAGGGCACATCACTAAGAGAGATACTGACATACACAAATATAGCTTCAATACTCTAATAGCGTTCTGTACTTATATCTCATTAAGTGCTATGTTTATGTGATTTAGGCTCATTAAGTTGGGTCTTAAGTATTTAATTAAGCAGAAAAACAGCTCATTTATGTTCTTCACTCTCCTTGGCAGATAATTGTGCCATAAATATAGTATATGATCCCACAGTGAAAATTGTATATGGGTAAATTCATTGAAGAATAATACTATACATGCTCTAGTGGCACATAAATAGCAGCTGGTTCCCAGAAAATTAATTACATTCTGTAGTCATTCACAAAACAAGTACATTTAATGCCAATGTTGGTTTTGACTTCGAAAACATTAACTATGGGAAACTCATTCTTTACACATAAAATAAACTATACTTTAAAACATGCAGTAATTTTACAAAACATTTCACTAGCGCTATGTAAACTACATAAACTTTATTGTTTGTATTTGTTATTTGTTAGTTTTGCTTTCACGGACTTTTTTTTTTTCAGAATTAGTATCTGGCTTAATGTTTTATGCCATGCTTTTCAACATTCAGACATTAAAAAGATACATAATACTTTCATCTTCAGCAAAAGTGTTTTGACACTAATCAAAATGAGAATAAAATACACTTACATGAAATAGGAAATTCTGGAAATTAAGTTGTTCATCAACAGTAGTAATTAAAAAAAATCAGGAATAAGTAAGTGATATGAAGACATAACACATGGAAATTCATTGCATTGAATTTGTAACTTCATGGAAATTCAGCTGATTCTATGAAACACCGTCTAGTCTAGAAATAAACATCAATAAAATATATAGTATTCTAGCTACTTGGGAGAATAGATGGGAGTAGCAGAACAAAGATAACAACTGGAGTTCTGGAAACTAAACTGCATCCTTACAGAAACTTTATGAAATTTTGAAAGTAATCTACATGATCTGGGAATTCATGTTCACCATAGTGAATATCGGATTGTGCTCCTTATATTAGAAAATAAAAATGCTTCAGACTCTTTGACTCCTTCAAAATTTCACTACTTTACTAAATAACTTTTAGTAAGAACACCTATATAAGGTACTGTCTAAGAATATGAATACTGCAGAAGGTATGTTTCTGTTTTGTTTTTATTTTTAAATTTCTGCTCTCTACTTATTAGCTATAATTTTACTATCACACTTTAACCTTTTTTAAACTATAAACCTTTTTTTTTTTTTTTTTTTTTTTAAATCTTCCAAAGTCTCATGGCTCTCCAGCTGCAGGAGCAATAGTTACTTTGCCATATAAGTACCTCTGAAATACACACAGCAAGTTATCAATCCACAGATTATATTTTAAAACTGTGGAGTTTAAATAAATTGATTTTCTAAATTAGGAACCCCATAGTAATTCAGAATGTTGTTCAAACTAGTGCTTGACTCATATCTAAATTAATAGAACTCCCATAACTGCAGTTCACCAGATGAATATTATCTCATGAGGATTCCAGTGTTAAATGATGTCAAAAGAAAACATCATGACATGAACAGTTATGTTGGAGGATACACTAATCACATAGTCAGATCTAAGAGGTCCATTTAAAAAAAGCGTGATTTTCGTTTTTTTTTTTTTCTGTATTCTATATATATTTGTAAGAAAAGGAAAAATACTGTTGATCTACATCTCAATCTACAGAAAGAGTAGACACCAGTAAAAATCCCAAGTCTACTCAGTAACATCAAGTTGTTTATATTTTGTAATTTTCTGTTCTATTCTATGTAGCCACTTGACTGTTGCCACTTTTGTGAGCAACTGCAGATATTTTACACCCTTAGAACTGCTTTCAGTTTTTCAGAAGACAATGGTTCCATTTTAATGGAATGTAAGAGGTTCCAAATAACTAACTTGGGCTTCCAGTTGACGTAATTGTCCTTTACCATGACAAGACTTTAACCACTCCAAAAAAACAGACAGGGAATTGAAGAAGAGTGTTTATCTAGAGTACAGTGTATTTACCTTAGCAATCAGTGTTTCAATTTTCAACTCAGGCCAAAACATTTAAATTTAGATATAATTGTACAGTAATATATGTATTACTATTCTGCAAGAAAATTTCTTTCATCCCTGATCACCAGCTTGCCCACGTATTTCTCTTTCATGCATCACAAGTCTTGAAAACATGACATGCTGGAAGACTAGTATGACATAAAATTAATTTATCTGGCAACTACTCCCTTTTATTCAGTTTTATTCACTACCCCATTTTACATAATCTTCACAAAACATTTCCAAACTTTTAAAAATAATGTTAGATTTCTAATGATTTAAAGGAACCTATTTTATTTGCTTTGTAAGAATCACAGACCTTCACAATATGGATTTTTATTTTTAACAACTTGCCTCCAAAAAAACAAAGTAGATGCACTGTTGCATAATACCTGCTAGCTGAATCAAGAAAAGATAACAGAGCAAACACTTAAGTTCAGAAAAGCCTGACTATGACTAGCAACCACTCTCCAGTGGTAGCTGATACCACATGCTCCAAAGATACACACTGAGAATCCAAATAGTAGGGAGTTGCAGAGTAACCTCCATAAGGGAAGTCTCTTTCCAAGTGCACCAGTTCGAGAGTGACTCGTTCTATTCCTTCCGTAACATATATCTACTTGCATAGCTAGGGATTTCCGTGAAGTTCCTGTACAGATCAATTTATATAAAAAAATGTCAGGATTTACAAGCCATTTAAAAGTGAGCACTTGATAATCCATTCAGTGTTTCTTTGTTTTCTCCTAGGTTTCAAACTATTACTTCAAAATCACTGTCTCTAAGAAGCTTTGTTAACACCAGAACTTTTCAAAAGTACCTTCATTTTGCAAAAAGGTTTGCTGTGAGAAACAGAAACTCCCGAAATTCAGAATAGTTTATTATGAAAAGAAAACCATGACAACTGTTTGTACTCTTGCTTTATTATTACATCCGGCCTGGTCACTATTGGAAATTCAATCTATTATTGTTGCTAGGAGTCTGTTGCTATGCAACCTAAAAGGGTTATGCAGTGCTTTCAGGCTAAGAAGCGTTAAAAACCCCGCAGGCCTCCTCCTATGGTTCCACACAGTTTGTTTAAATAGATTAACACTCTTCTCAGTCAACCCCCAACTCCAAGCATATCCTTAAAAAAAAAAAAAAAAGTTACAATGACAGACTCTAACAATATAAACAAACACAAAACCAGAAAAATTACACAAAAGCAATATATCTGATTTCTCCTGCACGCTTACTGCAAAGTAAACAACAGTATTTCCTCTCATTCATCAGTTTAAGCAGGAAGGCTACCTTCCACAAGTACCTAACCCCCTCAAAGTTAGTTTCAGCTGCTAGTACAACGGAGTTGCACAATGTGGTCTATGCAGACAATTTGCAACGAACTTCAACAGAACAACACATTAAGTTTCATAGTTCCATAAAGTGGAACTTACAATAACAATAATAATTCAAAAATTCCAAATAATGCCTAGTATTTATTCTCCATATTAGAACATGTCCAACCAACTGGCCTGCAAGTTGTATCTGAGACATCACTGTCAAACAGCTCTTCTGTGTCATTGTCACGTATACAGATGCTGCAAGACAAAACAGACATCTAGATTCATCTCTGCAGATTGAGTTCTTTCAACATCATTTTTGCATATCTGCTGGAGAACAGCTAAGAAATGACATGTAAGTATTCTCTACTCTTTCTAATAATCTGAGGCTGTTCCAGCCTGCACCAAAGAACAAATTGTTCTGCAGTAACAGAATTAAGAAAGCCATGTTTTCTCCAGATTTGTGCTTTAATGCATCCATACGACAGCACACTAGCACAGGGTGTGAATGTTTGCAGACCAACTCAGCAGGCTGCTGTGAGTATAAACTGAGTAGTAACTGTCTTTTCTTCAGTGGAAGTTTACATTTTGGCTTACCTTTGAAAATAAATTATCTTGTTGACATCTGCTTTTCTGAAACGTCTATCCCTCTTTTGAATATGGCCATACCAGGAAACAAAAAATCAAACAAAAACACATCACTTTAAGACTACAAAGGAAGAAATGTAATGTTTCAAAAGTTATTGGAAATGCATGGCAGCCCATGGAGGATCCCACGTGGAGCAGGTGGATGTGGCTTGGAGGAAGCTGCGGCCCACGGAGAGTCCCCGCAGGAGCAGGCCCCGGGCCGGAGCTGCAGCCCATGGAGAGGAGCCCACGCAGGAGCAGGGGGTCTGGGGGGAGCTGCCGCCCACCCGTGGGGGACCCGTGCTGCAGCAGTTTGCTCCTGGGGGATGGATGGACCCCATGGTACGGAGCTGTGTGGGAGCAGTGCTTGAAGAAGTTACACAGCCAAAAACTTAAACTGAAAGTCTTACTGTATTAGATCACTGCCACTTTACTTTTAGTATTTTTATAATGAAAAGATCACTGCAATATTAGGTGACCCAAGTGGCTGTGATCTCAAAGACAGCAGGCAGCTTGGAAAACATCAACAGAGATGCAGCTAAAAAAAACAAAACAAAACATGCAATGCTGTAAAAGTACCTACTGGTTTGTAATTAAAATCTAAATATTGATTGTCTGAATTAAGTTATACAGTCATCATTTTGTTACAGCTTGCTAAGTGTCTTTGTGTTGCAGAAGGATGTAGTAGAGACAGGAAGCACTTTAAAAATGAGAACAGAGATCCAAAACTTCATCCATCTACCATTTTCTCCACAAATGACCCCTCGTAAGCATCATACGATATTCCCTTCAATGTCACTGAAAAAAATGAAGCTTGCAGACACCACAGTTTGTTTACATAGAACAGGATAAGGACTAGATTTGTTAAAGTTGGTGAGACACTGTTGTTGTCTTCATTAAAAACCCATGAAAAGAAGTTCACGTAGAACCTGGCCTGAGTGGGCCTAATGCCTTAACCTCTACCTCCATCTTAGGAAGATCTCTCACCTGTACGAGTGGCTATTCAAGGAACTGTATGTTCCCTTGGCAGGTAGCAAATTAGCTCTAGGAGACAGTTCCACATTACTGAGCTGATTTAAGAAGTTAATGTTGTCTCCTGTAACTCTACAGCTCCAATTCTTAGGATATAATTCACTACCACAATTACACCAGAGAAAATGCACACAGAACTGCTCCAGTATATATTCTGTTCAGAATTAAAATAACTAAATAAATAAATAAATAAAATGTAATGAAAATAAACTGATGTTCTGCGGGTACCACTGCAAGTGGGGAAAGAAGAAATGAATCACACAGAATCACAGAATTTCTAGGTTGGAAGAGACCTCAAGGTCATCGAGTCCATGAACCGTCTAAAGTGCTCAGAAGAGCTGTTTCAGCCTTCAGAAAGAGCACGTGGAGCTAGGAGTCCTGCAGAAGTATTCCCCACTAATTAATTCTCTCTCATACTTTCTAAATGTGAAATCATTTAGTGCTAGTGGAGTAGATTTGTTTCTGCATACGCTATAAGCAAGCACAAGATACATGCATACACACTGCCTCTCTGCATACACATACACAGTATTGAAAACATATATATACAAACGTACACATGCCTATACTCACAGTGTATAATCTATTTGTACATCTATCCAAACTAAGTGGCATAGATATTGCCAACCATACTTCGTATTATTGAAGCTTTTCCATTTTAAGTGTTTTTATTTAATTGTATCTTTAAAATACATGAATTTCTCTAACCCTTACAGGCAGTAATAGGCAGTTTTAGAAGATTAAATTCTCCTCGATTCTGAGAGTAAGGTACAGAAAAAAAAGGTTTTTTGACTGTATTTAAATATAAACATTTTATGATACTGAAAACCTGGCCAATTTGATACCAAGGTTTTGTAAATGCACAAATTTCAAAAGTAACATAAATGCGGCACAGCCGTAAGACTTCATTACTAGAAACTGTTAAAATCAAGCTTTTAACTGACTGCTAAATTTCTCTGGAGATGTTGGTTAGTAATGCATGAATTGCTCACACCATCATCTTCTTCATACAGACTACTGACATCATAGCCTCACATCAGCAAACACACAGCAAGATGGAGATGACTAAGATTTTTTCCAAAACTGCTCTCCAACAAATTTATTAAGGTGTTTAGCCCTAAGGTCAACGACTGAGAAATTGTTGTTCCTGTATCTCCAGCGCATCCACAGCTAATACAGAAAAACCATGAAGGACAAGTAGTAGACAAGGAAAGGAACAAAAGAAGGATGAGTAATTGGAGCACTTAAGAGACTAATCAGCAAAAGAAGTGGAAAGGATATGTAAAGGACCAGCTATTAGCTGAGAAAAGAAGCAATCAAAAGCTAGTAGAGAAAAGCAGGGAAGATAGATGGAAATAATGTGTGTAAATTAATAGTTCTCCCCTTTCTGAAACTTTTACTTTTCCTGCCTAACAGTTAGAAAGAAGCAAAAAAACTTTTAAAGGCTGTCCATACGTCCAGAGAATGATTGCAAAATCAGAGCACCGTATACAAGAATAGAAAGCAGACAAACTGAACACAAGTTTAATCAACCCTGATGTAGAGAATACATTGATCATAGAGATCAGAAGTATAAAAACTTTACAATAACTATATCTTGTTTGTTTTAAAGTAAAATATGTTCCATTTAATTGTTTATAACTCTTAATGAAATCTACTACATTCTTAGTATCTTCATTTATTAAAACCACATTATTGTGTTCAATCACATCATTTGCAAATTATTAGATTTTCAACATCACAAGAGCTAAAAATTTCATATTCTGAAATAACAGACCTAAGAGTACATACAACCAAGTGCTACAAGAACTAACTGCAGTGAAATAAAAAGTGCGTCCTTTCCTCTATCTACGTATCCAGGTGAACATACAAAAATACTATTTTTACAGCTCCTTACACCTTTGTTTTTTAAAAAAATAGCAAAATTTAAATTACAAAGCGTTTCTTTTTTTCATTAATACTATGAATTATATGAAAGGAGATAGTATCCTTTTGTCATCTCCAAACATAAATGTCTGGCCTGCAATAAGACCTGTGTATTTTATAATAGATAAATACCAAAAAGAAATGTAGTATGTTATAATTCCACTGAAAACTTGAATTCATCATTATATTAATGAAAGTTAGCATCTAAATTACCAACCTAACAATAACATTACAAAAATAATACACTCCTTAGGAAATAAATGAAAATGGTGATTGTAAATTTTCCCCAAAAAAAACTTTCTAAACCTTCTGTGCATGGAAAATGCACTCAAACCTGAGAATATAGATATGAATTTATCACATATAAAGGACAATGGATATGTATATAAATACAAGGGGCTGAGAGAATCCAAAACAACCAGGTAGCAGAAACCTGGATCTCTAAGCAAACACAACTTCTCATACTATTGGAAAAGAGCTCCAGACTGAAACAGAACTACCCAGTCTGAACGCTTCAAACCTTAATGCTCAGTTTTTCCTGAACCGAGACAGCAAGACAATACTTTGAAGCTGATCAATATGGTTGGACTGCCTGAAATATTTAAATATTTCTGGTCTGAAGTTTGACCAAGAAACAACTAAGTGTGGAAAAGAGTGAAGAAAATCATGGTTGTAAACAGAATAATAACTGATGATATCTTGGGAGGACCTGGACTCCCCCCTTCCCCCCCAAATTTGGCCTCCTTTTGTGATGGAGGACTGTGAATTATTTTTTTTTCCAAGACATATTCTGACAATCTTACCGCTACAAATAGCAGCAGCTCTTCAGCCAGGTCCACCAGTCATGGAAGCTTAACACTGTGATGCCACTAAAATAGCAAGTAAATATTAACGGGTTTTGCAGAAATCTTAGCAGGTGTCACCTGAGCACACTTTTATAAGTTCAAAGCAATTAATAACAACAACAAAAAGAATTTTAAGATCTTTGGAGCCTTCCACTCCTCAATGAATTTTTTTCCCAGGGGTGGGAGAGATTTACCTATTCTCAGGTTGCTAAACAGTACAATATACATGTATGCTTTTTGCAGTGATAGAAAATTGGCCAAACGAATCTTCCTCAGAATGTATTTTCAAAATGTATTTTTTAAGTGTTGAATTTGTATACACTGACAAGAAGCAGGCAAAAGACCCTGGCACCTGAAACTAGTAAAGAAGGTGGAAGAGTGGCTGCTAGCAAAGGCCGCACTGTGTAGTCCCTGAAGGTGAAGATCACTAGCTGTTGCAGGCTAACCCACCACCCAGCTGGATCTATGTCAGCAATGCCCCATGTGTGATGCTTAGCAGCTTTGTCACACTCCACTATCTCAGGTAAACTGTTAAATATTAAACCACATACAAGCCAGGCTTACAATCTGGAACAGGAAAAAAACAATGGGTACTGAACTGAGGAGCTTTATAACTGAAAACAAGTACCAAAAATATTACAAATAGAATCACAGTGGCAATACACACACACACACACACACAAACACACATATGTATATATATATAAACAAACATCACTAAAAGCAATAATACACTAAGGCAGCAAAGATTAAGTCATAAATTGCAAAAGAAGTGAAAATGTTGACATGAAGGAAGATTTAAAGACTGATACCTACTTTAATTTGCTAAGTTAAAAAAAAGGAGAAAATAAAAATGAACAATATTTAAGTATATATATGAAGAAAATATCCCATTATTATTTTTTCCTGTGATTTTCAAACAAGTATTCACAGAGAAATGTCAAAATTTGGTACGTTTTGGCTATTTTAAAATACTGCTTTATGTTCCAGATATCCTTTACCTTCTCCCTTGAATCATCTGAATTGTATTTCCTTAAAAATCTATTGTTTTGCACCCATATATTGAAAGCACAGTAATTGTAAAATTAAATTATATTTTTGTAATAAAGTTATCTCAAAAGGAAATCAAGCAGTATCATTCTGCAGTGGTAAAAGATTATGAAAAAGAAAATGGAGATAGATGTTAACTGATGATAGAAGTATTCCAGTCTTCTGCCACCTGAGTATAGGTGTAAGAGGTTATTATCACTATTATTATCACAGTATTATCACTATGTTTATCATGTTCTTTCTTTTTTGAAGATATATTCAAGTTAAGAGTAAATCCAGCAACAGAAATTCTACGTGGAAAGCATAAGAACTGTATTATGCTGTACGTGATGACAAAAAAAATCATATTACCAAACATGTCTGACATTCAGTATCACACTGGACAACAACATTTAAGATACTTGTTTTAACCCTGTTTGCTTTCTCATGTAACTTTCTCTTAACATCTTATCTTTCACAACCATATATTTATTCACAAAACTGTGTTATTGCCATAAATGCTTAAAAAAATAAAACAATAATAAAGTTATTAACATAATCGTTTCAAAAAATAAAAATCAATTCTAGTGTCTCTGTACTTTATGAAATGAAAAACTTTTTGAATGTAAAAACATACACAAATTCATAAACACAAAATGAACTAAAAAACTCCTTAAACCAAATAATCCAAAAAGCACCACACAAAACCTAACAGAACCTCCCACATGGCTTTCTGTCCAGCTTTCACTAAAAGACATTCCCAGACAATGCATTCCACTCTGCTTTTATAACCTGACAGTAGTCAGCACCTTAGAAGACAGTGATTTGAACAAGTTTCAGCTTGCATTTCTTGGGCAGATACCAATATTTTTTATTTTTGTTCCATGTGTGACTTAAAAACAAACACTTAAACTTGTTTGTTTTTAGTTTGTAGGCGTATATTTGTAAACAATATTCTAAAATTATTAAATCCTTACTTAACACTGCACTTCTTGGAGAAACAGTTCTCTAGGCTCCCATTTAAGACTGATTCAATAAAGCATGTGGAAATAAAACATTGTGAAAAAACACAATGGTTCTTGTAACAGAAATGCTGAAACTAAAAAGTATTGAAAACAAATACTTGGCTTACTTCAAGTAGGCATATCTAGTTGATGTATTTTATACTGGAAATTATCTTGCATGGCTTTTCATCTCCAAAAACAAAACCACTGAAATAGAACTGAGACAGAACAAGAAGAAAGGACAGCCTAAAGGCCAAATAAAGTGATGAATACTGAACAACATACCAGCAGACAGAATTGGGAAAAAAAAAAAAAAAAAAAAAGAGAGAGAGAAAGAGAGAGAGAGAAATCCATTAATTACAAGAAATAATTAAAAAAAAAAAAAAAAAGATGAACTGAGATAGCACTATGTGATTGTGAGTAGTTAGCAAATCCCTACATTTATGAGAGTTCTATATATACACAGTACAAATGGAATATACAGAATCTCAGAACAGCTAGATCCAAAGCATGGTTTGTTTGTTTTTCTGGCTTATAAAATCAAAGAACATTCCTAACAAAAATTTTCAATTAATCTGTCAAAAAGCTTGAGCCTAATGTTTAGGTAATGTAAGTGCCATTACTTTCAAAAGAGGGTTTAATTAAAGGTAATGTTGATAGACTTTTATAATTGCTTAATAAAATTTCTGCTCCATACTTGTGCACACATACAATATATGCCAGAAAACAACCGATATATAAAGAATATTCAATGACATACGCATTGAAAGCATACATGATGATTACAGAGAGTGATTTGAAAAGGATGTAAAGCTATGCAATACACATATATGTGTGCGTATGTGTATATACTGTATATACAAATGTCTCCTTTGTTTTTCAGAATTGCCAAATAACAGTAAAATAACCCTATTAAATAGGTACCCTTACCTATTCTGTTTATAATGTGGCAACATCAAAATCTAAAATACGACATACATCAACAACACTGAATACAATGAATATATGGTGTTAGATCCTTTAGGTCATTTCAAGTTTCACAGTACATTCAGTTACTTAGTTCACATGGAAAAAAGAGGTATTTTCCAAGAAAAAATGCACTGTGAACACCTTACAGAAATCTTGTAACCGTTTCAAGTGAAATTCTCAAATTTGAGAGAAGTAAATTTAACAACTTATGAACACAATCAAAATGCAGGTTCTGAATCATGTATTTTCTTGTTTATGCCTTAATTATTCAATTTTATTCAAAAATGAAACATCAGCATTTAAATAATGGAATCAGTTTCTAATGCTGTCTTGACTATCACAGCTGTATTTATCACGGTTAGCAATACGTACAATACTTCTTTGCATATCCCTCAAGCAGTCCTGAACGTGAGTGATACATTAATACTGCTATGGACTTTGGCATCTGTATGTCCCACAGTGCTCAACCCCAGCCAAAACAATATAGTCAGAACCACTTCAATCAATAGGACTGTTGACTCAGAAAATATTTTTCTGAGTTCACCAATAGTAGATACTGACACATGCTTCTTCAGATCACTGATCTTCACCTCCATCATCACTGCTATTTATATTTGCAGCTATATGATAAAGCTAACTTTTTTTTTCTAAACAGACATCTCTTTTCAGACACTCAGAAATTGTCATCCTCACTTCCCACATCCTTTATCGAAACAGACCAGTTCTTACCAAAATTAACATGAACAGAGGCAAGTTGTAGCCAAATATTTTAGATTTCCTCATCACAAAGAACTCTTATACTTTTTATGTATCATTTACAGATCACCCAGCAGCTAGTCAAATATAGACTGCTTCATCAATAACCTTTGAACTGGAGTTGAAGTTTCATCCAAAATTATTAAAATAGTGTCTTTGAGTCTTTTTTAACGTTAAATACTTTCAAATAAGAATTTTAAATTTCAATTTAATACTTTCAGTTATGAATTGAATTTAAACCTTTTTTTTTTTTTAACCAAGAAAACTTGGTTTTCTTTTTTCTTCATTTCTGTCTTTTACCACAACAAGAGTTAAGAACAGCAAATTAAGACCTTAACAAACAAATACAAATAAAAGCAAACACAAATTAACAATTGGGATTTGGCTTTGCCAGGTGTTTAGTCCAGGTCTTTCCTCTTCTTGCTTTTTAAATCCCTTTGCTTATAGTCATTTTGTCTCGAAGAATCGTAATAAATTTGTTTCCCTCTTACTGCATTTTTTTTCTACTGCTATTATTTTTGCCTCTACAAGGCTTTTTATTGAAAAGCGTTTTATAAATAAGTGCACAGAATCCAATCTATGTCTAGTCTTAAGTCTGTAAAGTCCAGAGAATAAAGCGTCAGAGCCAAAGTAACATAACCATAATAACACACTGAAGGAAAAAGGAACACAATAGTTCTGAGCTGTTGGGAGACACTCTTTTGTGCATCCAATCTATGTCTTTGTGATACATCTCAAAACTACTATTTTGTGCTTTTATCCCTACGACACCATTCCTCCTCTTTTCCCTCCAGAGGTGACAATTCAACTGAAGTCCTACAAAACTGAACTGTCCAACAAGAAAAGAAGACAATCTAGATTACAGGCTAGGAATTTCTGCTTTATAAGAGGAATCACAAGCAAAAACACAGTGTAGTTCAAGCCACCAGGGACCTCAGGTCCTAAATCCAACCTCCTTCCCAAAACAGGCATGGGGTCAGAGACCAGCTCCTCAAGGCTTTATCCAGTCAGAGCCTGAAGATCTCCAAGGACAGAGAAAGCAAAACCTCTCTTGGTCCCAGCTGCACTGCTGGACTATCCTCACAGGGAAAAATATTTTCCTTTTCTCCAGTGTAAACTGCTTGATTCAACTTATGAACATTGGCTCTCATCCTCCCACTGTGCACTGTTATGAAAAGCCTGGCTACATCTTGAAGACCTCCTTGCAGGTATTAGGTAAGGCTGCTGTTAGGTCCACTGAAACCTTTTCTTCTCCAAACTGAACAATCCCAAGTCCTCCAGTGTCCCTCATAGGCATGTGTGCACTCCTGTCTCTGCAGCCCTCCTCTGAACTTACTCCAGTTTACTGTATGTCCTGTATTGCTGGAAAGATGATGGCAAAACTGCTCATGGAATGGATGTAGGTGTTGCCTAATAATTGCTGAATGGGGCAGGAAAATCACTCCCCTCAGTTTTCCCACTGTATCCCTGTGCCTATAGCCCAAGAGATACTGTCAACCTTCTCTACTGCCAGGTGCACTTCTGGCTTATGTTCAGCTTATTGCCCTTCTCCACAAAGCTGCTCCCCAGCCTGTATCCATCCCAGAATCAGAATGGCTGGGGCTGGAAATGATCTCTGGAGGCCATCTGGTCCAACCCACAGCTCAAGCAGGGCCACCTAGAACTGCTTGCCCAGGACCATGCCTAGATAGCAACCGCTCAGGGCAAGCTGTGCTCAGTGCCCTGGGTTCAAACTGTGCCATTGCTCAGTTACCCACACAGTGAAGAAGAGCTACCTGATGCTCAGATTTGTGCCCACTGTCTCCTGTTCTGTCTTCTGAGAAGAGCCTGTCTTTGTCCTCATTGTACCCTCCCTTTGGGTATTTATATAAATTGAGAAGATCCTCCCTTAGCCTTCTGCAAGTTGAAGAGACCCCCATTTCTCTCAAAAGAGAAATGCTCAAGTCCCTTCATCATCTCTGTGGATCCTCTGAGCATGCCATGTAACCAGCAACACAAACATACTGACACGAGAACTTGTACTGTTTGTTTTTTACAATACTGAGGACTTAAGCCAGTAAGAGATGCCAGGATTTACAGCACTGTGTTGTTCCGGGTCCCAGCCATATAACCTAAAAACCATCTTGAAATTAAGCAGTGGAAACCCTCAAAAGGCAGTCTTTCACATGCAAACAAATATCAAAGCTCCCCTTCATCTCAGTTACCTGAAACGTGTTTGTGATAAACACCTTGTGACTCATGGAGATATGAACAGCAACCTTCCTAAGGTTGTGAAAGTTGGTTGCTGCACTGAAGTCATGATTCTGTGGATAGCGGTTCCCATAAGACAAGAAATGTCAGTTCCTTTGGAAATCAATCAGGACACCACAGAGATATTGTACTAAAATGAAGGCAAGTGGTGAAGATACTGAGCACCTTCATGCCTTCTTGGAAGTATGAAACTAGACACAGTGGTTCATATCAGTATTAGAAAAGGTAAATTGAGTATCTGAAATTCAAATCGTAATAATCCATTTCCCCAAACAACTATTGATATGATGTGGCAACTGGATTCTGAGTATTCCAGACTACGCAAACTCAAGTTTATAAATTCATTCTGTTTGGCTACTGACCATCTGGATTATTTGAGACAGTAATATTAAAAAGCACACCAAACTGTTGCAACTGAACAAGCAATAATAATGAATCCCACAATGTTTAAAATACCGGAAGCCCCATTCCATAAATCAGAATCACTACGTGTATGATAAATTATACTATTGCTTTGTAGGACTAACTCTGATTCTAAACCTTAAAAAATCTTTCCTCGTTTTGACTTAATTTTGTATCATGAAGCATACTTCAGTCACAAAAACTTGTGAATTCTTTTTGCAAACCAGCCTGAAGTGATAAACCTCTCTCATCTCATATAACAATAGATGCAGTGCACCAAAATCTCTACAAACCTACCTGCTCATTATTGTTCCCAGACATACTCTGTCAGGACTACTGTTCTTACTGTAAAGAGCAGTTGGGAGAAAAACGGTGTAACTCAGGACAACCTTCAGTCAGAAGGTACCCGATAAGCTGAAAAGAGACAATGCCACAAAGAGCCGTGCCTTCATCCTAGCACATTCTCACTTGCCTCACCTCAAGATACAAATCTGACCATAAAAGAATTTCCAGAAAATAACAAAACAGAGCCAGGTTTCTGTGCTGCATACCTCCACTGTAAAGCTGAGCATGTTTTACTCCCTGAAACAAGAGAATCAATGGTATAGCTCACAGAAAAGTTTTCAAAGCCTTTCAGAAAGTCAGAAGAAAAATCCTTCTAAAAGTTAGGGTAATTGCTATTACTGTGAAACAGAAGGAACTCCGAGGAAGCAAAAACATGTACTGTATTCCACACTTTTCCATTTACTAAATCCCATGTAAAATAATAAAACAAATATAGAAGAATTATTTATCAATTATTTGGCAACTTGCCACTCAGATGAAGTGGTTGAATAGAATGGACCACATAAAATAGTGAACTAAATGCTAAACAGAAATCTGCATGTTGGCATGGCCTTAGCTACCACTTGCTCCATAAACAAACATGTTATCTTCATCTTATGGCTTACAGTTAATTTGAGAAAACAGCTACTACGCAGGTAGTTCAACTGTTCCTCACTAGCTAAGGCTAATATAACTTTAAATATAGTCAGACCTTCCTACAGGTGTAATTTAAATATATTTCATAAAACATTTATTCATGTTATAAACAGGTGTGATAGACTATGTATACATATATATAATTAGTTAAACACTGATTAATTTTCTACAACTTGACACAAAAACATGTATGATCCAACCACTAAATTATTTCAGATTTTTAGTCAGGAATTTTAAGTAAATTTAGTTTAAATGTGGTTATTATAGAACAACCGTTTTCCTAAGAAAACTACCTGAAAAACAAACACTGGTTTTTAATTTAAGCAAGTAAATTCCTTTCTTCTTTACATCTTTACTGCAAAGAATGCTGAATAGCAATAATAAATACAGTATGAAAAAAATTAACTAAAATTATGGTTTGGCAATCCTTAGTGTACAGCCACACATGCTTCTTCATGTTTCTTCTACATTGTACATTTAATCAACAAGAACATAGAGGAGGAAACATTCTTCCTTCAGTAGGTTTGTAAAGCAATTGTCTCCCCTGCTTATGTCAAGCTACAGAACTACAAAGATATAAGAATACAGCACAGATGTTATTAGAGAAGAGGGAAAAGAGGAGGGAAAGGGGAAAAAAAAAAAAAAAAACACAACACTAAGAACACAGAAAACTTTTTTTTTTTTTCTTCCAGCAGTTAAATACAATCTTCAGATTTGAGACATTTTGACATAAGACAGAAATCCTGACATTCCGAACTCTTTCCACAGTAACGGCAATTATATTGTTATTTCTGCTTTCACCTGCCTGTAGACTTATCCCTCCCTAGTAGATAGCTACTTTTTGTACTTCAACTCTTCTAACACTTGCACTTTCAGTCTGTACTCTCAGCTGTTAGCACCTGGAGATGAGGAAGATAAAGCTCAGGCAACAGTGTATTGTTTTGTTTAGATAGTCTACCAAGACAAATACTAACTGTTCTAGATGCTTTACAGATAATGTTCAGCAGGCTACACCAAGGAGAATTAGCTTAAATTCACAATCCTGATCATCTAACCACTAGCAAAAAAAACTTTCGTATGGCCTATGAACATCCAATGTCATTGTCAAAGTAACTTAAAAATGTGACTCTGTGACTTAAAATTGTGACTGAAGATCAACTCTCCTACCTTCTCCCCCAAAATACAGGCACATTAGCAAAAAGAGACCAAATGTACCTCAGACACTATATACAATTCAACACCTGAAAATTCAGCAGATATGAACTAGCTCATATGGGATAAAAATGTGTTTTTAAATTTTAGCTGTTTTTTATGATTTTGTAGGGCTATCTGTAACCTTAATAGCTATAGTGTAAATTGTTCTGGCTCAGAATTCTATTTCATTTTTCCATCCTTTGTAAGGAAAGTATAGTTAATGTACAAAAAGAGGTAATCAAAAAAGAAAATAGTAGACCTTAACTGAAATAGAACAAACTGACTCAACAGCATCTGCAAAGGGACATCCTGTGCTTTTTTAGGGATTTGCTCATTTTTATTTCTGCTTTGCAATGTTGCATCAGGGACTTAAGTATCCTAAGTTCAACTGTTTACAAAATGTACTCGAGGAGGTATGTAAGAGAAAACACAGCTAGAGTAGTTGTTATGAAGTAATAAAACAGAAGATAGAAATCATTTATTTAGCAGATGAACAATAAATGTGGCTCCCGGTTATTTATTATTTGTAGTGGCAGGATCCAAAGTGTGAAAAAAAAAAAAAAAAAGAAATCTAAACACATTGTTCTCGCCTTAAAGAGATTACAAACTTATTTAAAATAAGACTTCACTAAGAAGAACATGAAAGAACTAAAGAAATAGTGCTACATCATTATATAGTCTACATACATTACACAATGGTTGCCTTACGTGTTTACCCAAAGATCAAAAAAGATGAGCTGTTCTCAATGTATTGGGTTCATGGGAGGATGAAACGACCTTTCAAAATACTGCCAGATACTTTCTTCCTCTAGCTAATCAATCAAGTCATAAGTCACAAAATATTACAAGTACATTAGATCAAACTTGTGATTAATATAGAATCTTTGATATTCACATAGAATTGTTATGAATGCCATGTAAGAATTGCAACAGGAAAGTAATGTTAGAAATATGTTGGGAATTACAGAGCAACTTTGACTTGCTAGAATTTAAACCTTCAATCCTTATTAAAATTTATATTATAAATCATAAATCCTTTATTAAATTCAACTTGCAATATATTCCATCCACCATCTCTCAGTTTTGGGGCACTAAGTCTGAAGGTAGGGGACTAAAACTAAACAACTTACCATGGTATGCCAGAAGAAAAGCAACTAAAAGTAGTGTGCAAAACCAACCAATTTAAGGTAAATTATCCCAACTTCCAGACCGCAGATTTTCATGTTTCCAAAGGCAAATTACGTTGAACTGGACACCACTATGCATCCACATACATAAAAAATAACAATAGTAAATAAATAAATGAACAACAACAACATTACCTTATTAGTCTAGCAGTGTACAGAACAACAATAGATATTACTAAACTACAAAAATGAAATTCTGATCTGTCAGTCTCATATTCATAGAGGAACTTCTGAAATGGAAAACAGTTGTCATCATAAATATGTAGAAGACATATATATATATATATTTTTACTTTTGTTTGTTTCTTTGTTTTTGTTTTGTTTTGCTTTCCCCAGAATTAAGTATCAGCAGAGAAAACTATCTATCCTGATCAACTAACTTTCCTGTTTACTTCTTCAGAAGTAAACAGGTAAGCTTTAACCTCAATGTTATCCAGGAAGAATTTCAGCAAAAAAAAATAAAAAATGCAGAAATATATTTTTTATAAAAGAATTCAGCCATAAATAAATAAATTACATATATTTATAAATGAAAAATATAACTACAGTAAACCTCACTACACAATGCTTTTCTCAAGCAAGTTCACCTCACTTTTCAGATGAGCAATAATCTACGTCAATAAATAAAAACTGCTTCAGTTGTATGCTATACAGACATAATTTACATATAACTATTTGTTCAGTTTCAGTGAACACAGATTGTATTTTGAGTGTACTACATGTATTTAGACACACTCTAGAATACAAAAGTCAACTTCTTCCATAATTTTTCACGAAGTATTACCAAAATAATACGTTTGCTATGTCACTATGCATAGAAAAAAAAAGTAGAAAAAAAAAGAAAAGTAAGATTTATTTAAACCCCATATACATTATCACTGTATTTTATTGAAAGATTTGTTAGGGTTTCTTTTTTTTTTCTTTTTGTATTTCAAATAGCATAGCACCCTCTGGTGCATCTACTAGAAGGAAAATAATTGAATAAACACCAGTCATTGTTATACAAAATGCAGTGTTAAAAAAAATTAAAAAAAAGAAGAGCCCCAATAACAGAAAAATCACATGCCTAAGAAATGTCAGGAAAAAAAAAAGTCAAATTTCAGTATCATTCTTTCTTGTTGCAATCTTTTATAACAGGGTTATTATAAATGTTAAAGAATAAAAGAAAAAATAAAAGAAAGAAAAAACACAGCTGTGCTAGAAGTACCAAGGAAAAAAAAAAGTTGGAAACTAATTCTGTGTCCTTAATAGTAGGTCATTTTTATTTTAAAAAATGCTTAGTGATATTTAACAAAGTTAAAAATCAGTAATTTGGTGAAACAAATGCTGTATCAAGCTGTTTTTCTGTTCTTGGTCTTGCAAACAGGACAATTATTAGGACTACAGCTGTCCACATAGTCATAAAACGTGAAATTTCACACCCAAATAGTTGCATCTCCTCTATAATTTTGATAATAAAGTAAGTTTAAAATATTATATGATTGTGCTATATGGAATGCTTAAAACTGTGATACGTTAACTATTAAAACACATTTAGTTTTTCTACAAAAGTAAATTTTGCTAATCACAAAAGCAGAGAACACCACCTGCTTTAGACAGCTCTTTTGTGAACCTCTGGAAGTCTCAACACAATGCACAAGAAATGAAAGTGACACCTGTTTAAACCAGCCATCTGTCCCTAGCAAACTAGATTTAGCTAAATCGGTGTATGTGCTGCTCCTTAAATTTCCAAAATACGTGTATACATCATATCTGCAATCACAAAGAGATAAAAGCACCTTTACCAGAACAATGAAAATAACGCTAAACTTGTGGACAAGAGTAAAACATCATCTTAATAATTATCTTACGTGGTTCAAAAGACTCATTAATTTTTCATTCCTCTTTCTGAGTAAAAAATAAGTAGTTTCATTCATAATTTAAAAAGATACTTCTTTTGGTATTCTAATATGCCCATTTGACAAAAAGCTTGATTTAAGACCTGAACTCCATCTACAAGAATGCTACATTATCATTGAAAGTTTATTTTTCATTCTGTTTGCATTTGTGATGGATTCACAAGATGTTATTTCAACTCAAAACAATTTATAAAAGGATTTTCAGAATCATTTGTCTTAAAAAATAACCTTTAAAAAATGAACATATTCCACATGACACTATCTGAAGCTGGTAAGCTTTCGGAGACTACACGTAAAAATGCGACTAATATGGAATATTAAAAGAAAGTCTTTTGTAAGAGGGAAAAGTAAAACATGAAGACCAGACCACTAGGTAGAACACCAAAATGAACTGCAATGATAAAAGATTATTTCATTTCATATACTTGGTTAAGTTTCAAGTAAGAAGAGAGGACCAAACAGCCTTTCTTCTCAATGTGAAGTTTAATAAGTGAAAAGAAATAGTAACATATATATCTGGAGACAGTTTTGTGATTAACAAACTCCTGTACCAGGCAGAAACAAGAAATTGGATACTGCTAACAAAGCCAAACCTAATTACCAAATAAAGCACCCAGACCTTAAACTCTCTAACAGCATTGTACCTTTAATTCCCATTTCATTTATTTTCACTACATCATGAAAACCTTCCACCACTGTAGCACAGTCTAAGTTTGCTCACAACACAACAGAGCATATGATCCAGAAAGACTCATTAGGATGTGCAGAAACAATTGAAGCAACGATGTAGTTACAAAATCTAAGTCATGAAAATGAATGAATACAAAAAATCACAGGTCACTTCATTTTCAAAACACTGGTTAGCATCACAAACATAAAACTATTTTGATAGCTGAGGGCATTAGGGAATCTGAGTGCATAATGCAGATCTCATCTATGACCACTAAAGCATTCCAAAATGAATAGGGTCAATAATTTTCCCAGTGAAGTCCATAGTATTAAAAGAGGTGACAATGGCTGCATTACTACTTTTCAAACTGCAGCCTGAAACAAATGCAGCTAAATAATACTAAAAAAGCCTTTGATTTAGAAAAAAAAATAAATATATATATATATATAGAGAGAGAGATATAGATATACTTTTAATCTGACTTTAAAACTTCCTTATGTGTCCTCTGAGAGGAAAAACAAAATTTGACTCATAGCCTGTGCGCTTCCATTGCTACCAGGGATCTGGATGCACGTTCTGCAAGGACAAACCTCAACACCCAGGAAAGGAGTCCATCCTGAACCGCTGTAAGAACCTCTGTCCCATTGTAAGAGGGCTTCTCAACAAAGGCATGGTGCAGAACTGACCTCTTAACTTTTCCACAACAGTAGATGCAAGGAATCATTTCACAACCGATGAATCGCATATACCACCTGATAAAACTAATAACAACTACATTAAGATTTAAATGTGCCATATAACTGATACAGTCCTATGACCTACCGACTGCCATACATACATTATCTGACTTGATACTCACATTGAATATTCTTAATATCTTTCAGTCATATTTCAAAGCACTGTCTACAAAATTAGCTCTTAACAGTTTCCTCTTGAATAAAATAAAAAGATGACAATGTAGATGCCTTTGGTCATCACCCAAAACAATTTATTTTCTACTTTATTTTTTTTCTTTTGAATGTCTCGGAGGCCAAATATGTAAAGAGCCAGTACACCTTACCTCAGGATATATTAACATCAACATAAAATGTTGATAGCAACTTGGAAGAATTGTTGTTGTCACATTCACTGCCAGTTCCAATTCCAGATAAAACAACATATTCTTGTTAAATTTTGACAAAAACCGTTGGGTTTTACAAAGGGCTCCTCTAGAGATATACAAATAGAAAAAGTATATACACAATTACGTTGTGGGGTTTTAATTAAAAACAAGAACATTGTTTTGATTAAGCTTTTTCCTAGCAGTTTAACTAAATAAAGCAATACGGAAATAAGTAAGTCATCACTTCAAAAAAAGAAAAAAGCCTGCCACACCGACAGGTGATTTGACATGTTAAGGAAGAGAGTGCAATGGGCTATAGAGATGCTAAAAGAGAATTTCATTGCCATAATAGATACCAAAAATAGACTTTATCCTAAATATTTTTGAAGTGTATAAAGTATGATTTTCTGACAATGGCAAAACAAATCTTTATATGTTAATAAGCAACCACAAAAACCTATTAATAGAACAAGCATTTTGCATGGAAAAAAAAAAAAGAAAAGCACGCTCATTTATAACAAAATTTCTAGTTCAACCCCTTAAGAGGTTAAAAGGTGTCTCTTCCCTTCTTCCCCAAGAATCCTCCTGAAATACAGTCGCTATAAGAGAAATCACAAAGACTTTTTTTTTTTTTATCCCCCAGCTTCTTCATACACAAACTTGAAGTGGCAGTGAAATATCTTGGATTTCCTTCATTGTGGAGAGTTTAAGGAAGATCAAATAGATCCTCTCCACATGAACATAACTCACTATGAATGAACTAGATCTACAAAGGCACTGTTCCATACGACACGAGCAGTATAAAAGCATCATTATAATAATAATAATAATGACTAACAGAAGGACAGCCAGAAGAAAAAAACTGTGACTGTATGTTTGTATGGGTGGGGGTATTGGACAAACGGGAAAACACCTCACAAAACAAAGAAAATACTGCTTACCCTAAAACAAGAAGCAACATTAATTACGAATAAAAGAAAAAGGCAAAAAACTGTGCTCCAGAAAGCACGGAAAGCGACTGAAGGCACAGGAGTATCGTTAAAAGACATCGTCGGAAGTTCACAAACATCTGCATCTCCAGCAGCCACCCGAACCAGAACAAGGCCCCTACAAGTGCGAGGAGAAACACCCCCTGCCTCTCGGCGTGCTCCTGGCCGCTTCTCCCCCCCCCCCCCTTCCCCCGGGTTTTGCTGATTTTTTATTTTTTTCTCCTTCGCGTACTTAAAACTACACCACCTCGATTGTGTCCGAAGCCTCGCCTCCCCCCCGCATCCCCGCGATGCTCCGGGCGCTCCCCGCAGCGTGCCGCCGACCCGAGCCTCGCTCCCCGCTCCCCCGACCCAGGGGCACCCCATCCCCGCCGACCCCCCCCCTCCTCCCCTCCCTCCCCGCAGCGCGCTCCGCGCACCCAGGGGCGGCGGGGCCGGGCCGTGCCGGGGGAGGCGGCGGGGGAGCGGCGGGGATCCCGGCGGAGCGTCCCCGGCCCGGATGCTGCGAGGCCGGCTGGGGGCAGGCAGCGGCTGCGGGAGGCAGCGCGGAGGGCAGGCGGGCCGGCGTGCGGCCGCCGGGCATATTCACCTGGGCTGAGGCGGGCTGCGGCGGCGGCGGCGTCCCCGCTGTCGTCGGTGCCGGAGGTGGCGGCGGCTGCTGCCGCGGTGGCGGTGGCGGCGGTGCTGGCGGTGGCGGCGGTGCTGGTGGCGGTGGCGGTGGTTGTTGTTGTTGTTGTTGCGGGTGACGGCGAGGAAGGGGGTGAGGACGGGGGTGAGGAGCGGCAGGAGGTGGAGGAGGAGCAGGAGAGGAGCGGTTGTTGTTGATGGGTAACAGTCGCCAGGACTACGGTGACTATGGCGCTTGATTCACAAGGCAACGGTTGCTATAACTCACAAAAGGGAGAGCGAGCGAGGGAGGAGGAGGCGGCGGCCCAGGCGGAGAGGCCCGGAAGAGGCGGGGCCGGCCCTGACTGACGGCGCCGGGACGGGCGGGGGCACCTCCCCCCTTCCCCCCTACCCCCCCCCTCCCACCCCACCCTTCCCCTCCCCGGGGCTGGGCGCGGGCACGCGCCTCCCGCCGCCGCCGCCGCGCGGGCACGCGCAGGGCCGGCGGGCGAGGAACGGCGGCGGCGGCGGCGGCGGGCCCGTGGCCTGGGGCGTGTCCGCGAGGGGCCGCCCGGGGCCGCCCGACGCCACATCCGGCGGGCGGGGAGGAGGAGCCCGGCCCCGGCGCGCTGCCCGCCGCGGGGGTCGCGCCGCGCCCGCCGCAGGCTGAGGGGGCTGCCGCCGGCGGGCCGCGCAGGAAGTTAACGCCCGGCGGCGGCCGCTCCCCACGCCCCCCCTCCCCCCCTCCACTCCCTCCTCCTCACCCCCCAAAAAATGGCAGCGAGGAGCCGGCGGCGGTGGGGGAGCTGTCCGGCTGCCGCCATCTTAACGGCGGGAGGGCCGGCGGCGGTGCGAGCCCGCCGGGCTGCGGTGGCGGCTGTGCCTCCCGTGGGGCCGGGGCGGCCGCGGCTCCCGGCGCCCTGTGCCCCCGCTGCCGTGGGGTGTGGGTGCTTGGGGGGCGGCGGCGCGGAGCTCTGGGCGGTTTTTGGCTGGGTGCGGTGCCCGCGCAGCTGACGGCCGCTGCTCCGTGGGTCTGTGGCCCCGGCACGTCCCCGCCTGCGGCTCGAGTGACTGCACAGCTCTTGATCGCTCCTGCCATCTGTGTCTCCAGCAGCGCTTGGCTGTAATCGGCCGAAAGCCGAGGATGCGCTCTCTTTACAAGCTCCTACTCGCTGTGCAATATCACCGCATCTGTCTACGACTTGTATACATGCTTTGACAGTCTTTGACACCTTTTTATCATACCTTTTTATCATAAGCACCTCATACTTGTCTCAAACTCTACAATTACTCAATTACACAACTCCCTACAAATTGCCCTCGACCAAACAAGCGTTTTCAAGCCATTAATAGATTTACTGTGATTTTCAAGGCTCCATGTAACCATCAGTATAGCTCCCTGTTACCATTTTTAACAACTATCTACAAAAAAATTACTAGACAAACTGTAAATATGTAAAAAAAAAAATTTAAAAATCGTGAATTGACAGAGCTTTAAGTATAACAGAACAATCTTGCATCATAAAATGCATTTTTACAAGTGAAACTACTACTTCCTACTGGGGAACCTAATTTTTCTGAGCTACCAAACTAGTAACTGCTCGGTAGGATCTTTATTTAGCCTCTGTGAATCTCTGGGTGACTATAGAGCTTGCATTCACTCACCTGCAACAGTAGCTTTGAGATATAAGCATAAAGAGTTAATAAACATAGCATTGCATTCAAATAGTTCATGAGAAGGAATATTAATTTAAATAAACATCTCTCACCCTATCTATCCAGCAAATGCTAGCAGTTTGGTTTAGCTGGTAATACAGTGAAAGTTTTGAGGATTTGTTTCCATTGAATCTAAGTTTCATGTGAACAATGTAAAGGGCCGATGAGATTATTGGACAGCAAGTAATTCCAGGAAAAAAAAAAATGTTGCTAGAAGGATCTGACTAATTCCATAATGTTTACCAACTTTTCATCCACTCCATGATGGTAAAGATCTCAAGAATTTTACATCTTGGTACATTACTGACCATTCTGTTCTGTCAGTTGTTGTTCCCATGCTTATTTCTTTTGCAAGATGAACAGGGTGACCTGTCATAACGTTGAAGGATAAAAGCACAGGGCTGTTGGTTTACATTCTCAAATCATGGAACTTTATGTTTCTGTCCTCGATGAAGGAACAAATCAAACTTATTTCAGGCTTTGGCACAATTTAAAATATACATGTATATATATCACTATCCTTGAGTTAATATGTTTGCAGAATATTTTAGTCTATGCTAACACCTCAGTCTATAATGACATAATCACTTGCTATGGCAGAAGGAGGGTAGTAGCTTCTTTTGTTGCTGGGAAACTATGGAATCACTTCAGTATTTTGACCCTTACATGTATGAAATCAATTTGCAGAGAAATCCACATTGATCAGTCAGGGCCTAATAGAAACTGAAGTTTTGTGTCAAATCATTGCAAATACATATATACAGATTTTTCTCTCAAAATTTAGAATTAATTTTTTTATCAAAGAACACCTCACACTTAATGTCTTAATATTTGTAGAAATTAGCTTTTTTTTTCCCCCGAACTTGACAGTATTACACATTTCTGCATAATCACTAGAAATATAGATCACTTCATACAAACTGCTGTAACTAATGACAATATTAAATAACCTGCCGAATTGAAATATGAAATGTCAACTCATTCAAAGTTGTTTTATTATTAGAAGTATCATACTTTATGTTTGGATGCAAAGTACTCTGTATTCCACAAAATAATTTATGCCTTCTCTTGTGGGCAAGTAACAATCAAAATAAACCAAGTTTTTCAACACTGAACTAAAACAGGATTAGACAGAAGTCACCTACACTTTGAAAAACATCACATTTTGCTATGAAAATAAAAACATTAACACCTCTGAAAAATATTTGGTTTCATACGCAGAAATTTTTGTGAAATTACTTATGTAGAGAAGAGTAAGCCTCCATAATCCAAGAGGAAATGGTTAGAGACCTCCTTGGACACACTAAAGGCTATGGGACCAGATGGGATCCACCCAAGGGTACTGAGGGAGCTGGCAGAAGTGTTCACCAAGGCACTTTCCATCATTTATCAGCTGTCCTGGCTATCCAGAGAAGTCCTAGTTGACTGGAGGCTAGCAATTGTGATGTCCATCTACAAAAAGGGCTGGAAAGAGGACCTAGGGGGACTACAGGCTTGTCAGTCTGACTTCTGTGCTTGGGAAGGTTATGGAGCACATCATCCTGAGTGCCACCACATGGCACATACAGGACAACCACGTGATCAGGCCCATTCAGCATGGATTTATCAAAGGCACATCCTGCTTAATGAACCTGATCTTTTACAACAAGGTGATGAACTCAGTAGATGAGGGAACATCTGTGGATGTTGTTTACCTAGACAAAAAATGCTAGTAAAGCTTTTGACGCTGTTTTCCATAGCATTCTCCTGGAGAAGCTGGCTGCTCATGGCTTGGATGGGTGTATGTTTAGCTGGGTTTAAGACAAAAATACAAACAAACAAACAAAAAAAAACAACACGCTGGGTGGCAGAGCCCAAAGAGTTGTGGTGAATGGAGTTAAATCCAGTTGGAGGCCAGTCACTAGTAGTGTCCCCTAGGGCTGAATACTGGTGTCAGTTATCTTCAATATCTTTATCAGTGATCTGTTTGAGGGGATCGAGTGCACCCTCAGTAAGTTTGCAGATGACACCAAATAGGGCAAAGTGTTGATCTGGTTGAAGGTAGCAAGGGTCTACTGAGAGGTCTGGATAGGTTGTTCTCATGAACCAATGCCAACTGTATGAGGTTCAGCTAAGCTAAGTGCTGGGTCCCGCACTTGGGGCACTACAACCCCACACAACGCTACAGGCTGGGTAAAGAGTGGCTGGTAAGCTGCCCAGTGGGACCTGGGGGTATTGGTCAATAGCTGGCTGAATATGGGCCAGCAGTGTACCCAGGTGGCCAAGAAGACCAACAGCATCCTGGTTTGTATCAGGAATAGCATGGTCAGCAGGACTAGGGAAATGATTGTCCCCCTGTACTCTGCTCTGGTGAGGCCATACCTCGAGTGTTGTATTCAGTTTTGGGGCCCTCACTGCAGCAAGGATATCGAGGTGCTGGAGCATGTCCAAAGAAGGGCAGTGAAGCTGGTGAAGGGTCTAGGGAAGAAGTCTTAGGAGGAGTGGCTGAGGGAACTGGATTTATTTAATCTACAGAAAAGGAGGCTCAGAGTAGACCTTATCGTGCTCTACAACTACCTCAAAGGAGGTTGTAGTGAGGTGGGGACCTCTCTCTTCTCCCAGGCAACAAGAGGAAGGCCTCCAGTTGTACCAGGGCAGGCTTAGGTTGGATATTAGTAAAAAATTGTTCACTGAAAGGGTTATGAAGCATTGGAACAGGCTGCCCAAGAATGCGGTTGAGTCACCATCCCTGGAGTTATTTAAAAGATGTGTAGATGTGGTGCTTAGGGACGTATTTTAGTGGTAGTGTCCCTAACACTTGGCAGTGCTACATTAACAGTTAGACTTGATGATCTTTGATGAGGTCTTTTCCAACCTAAATGATTCTAGGATTCTATAATAGAGGAGATGATACTGCTATGAAATATTTATATTCTGATAATAGATTTTAATACCTTCAGTTTTTGATCTTCACAAAAACTACATTTGCATCCCTCAGGACCTTTCCAAAATAATCTTACAGAGCTTGGGTATTTCTTACATGTACAAGGTCGTAATTAGTTCATCTAGTATCTCATACAACCTAGTCTCTTTTTTTTGTTACTGTTTTTTTTTTCAGATGTAGTCTGTCATTTGCAGCATATCTGAAACATACTGTAAGACAGTACTTTCAACCATAGTGTGCAGAACACTATCTATATATTTTGTGAAACAGTAGAAAGACAAGACAAAATACTGAAGTATGTAACAGCAATCGAACTGGTACACCAAGAGTAAATCTTATCTAGTATTCTTCCTGGCCCAGTTAGTAGAAGGCATGCAGGAAAAAGCACATACATATATGTGCTTGTCACTTGGTAGCTTTGGCACCCGATGACTATTTTCAGCCCAGGGGTTTTCTGAGGTTAGCTTGGACCATAATCTTGGTTGCATGCAATTTTTGTGTACAGTGTGTCCTTTTTAATGCTGCTTTTTTTTTTTTTTTTTTTTTTTTTTCTTCTTCAGTTAGTGTCTTGGAGCGTCCTTGACATTTGTTCAGGAACGCTAATGTCTGTGTCAGTCTCTACTACTGTACTAGATAGTTGAGGAACGGGGTCTCCTTTGTCTGTTCTGACTCAGCTACCAGCACAGACTGCATGTTTGACCTTTGGGATGAACGCAGATGGCCACACTGCCCCTCTGGCTAGAAGGATCCGTGGTGCACTGACCTTGTGGGTTCCAAAACCCTCTGTTATTTGGACACTACTGCAATGCTGCTCTGGAATTCATGGGTTCTGACAAAGATGCATTTATATATTTTATCACATTAGCAATATATCATATGCACTCCAGGAATGCACATTCCAGATTGTTTGCATTTGAAAGGTGCATTGAAAAGGCAAGCAAAATTTGTGTGGAACCAAAACTGCATCATGAAGAAAATGAAAGCATACTAAGTAGGGATAATAAGAGATTTGCCTCAACAATGCACTGCTGCAATGAAATACTTTGCTATTGTAGTCATATCCTTAGTCAGTTTAGAAACCTGACATGTTAATCAGTATTTAAAGTCTGTTACAGTGTGGTTACATTAAGTTTGTAATAGACCAGTATCATACACAGAAATAACAGTAATGATTTTTTTTAATGACATTTAGATAAATCCCTACTGCAGTTTTACCCATCTTGTGAGTTAAAACAACCCAATAAACAATGTATTCATCATTCCTCAGTATCTGACATAAAAAATGTAAAAATATTGAGTCAGTGTATGTTAAACTAAATTATATCTTGAATAAACAAATACAGATTTCTTTGGTTGCAAGGTGAATTCTGAGATTACACCAACTACTGCAAATCCATTTTTCTTTATGAAAATGTGTTTGTATTTGTTTAAACAATTTATTTTAAAATTATGTTGCTCCAGACTTCTAATGTCAATGACCTTGTAAATGCCAGAACTTCCTTAGTCTAAGCACTGTGTTTTGTACAGACATCAAGGAAGGTGTGCAGCTGTCTGGCCTCACATGAGGCTCTAAAATTTCTTCCCTATGGCCTAAAAGGCCATGGCAGTAGAGTCTGTGGGTTGGATGGAATTATCCCTTTGATCAGTTTTGATTAAATCAATCCACCCCCAGCAGTGACAAAGGATAAAGTAATTAATTGTTCACCTGGAGCTGGTTAGGAATTGTCACTTCCTACATTCTGGTGTTGTGTGGGATTAGATTAAGAAGGCCTTACCTTTACTAGACTGTGGCTGGACTTTGTAACTACTATGAAGATGAAAACCAAACCAAAACAACACAAAAAAAAAAAAAAAAAAACAGCTGAAATAGGGTTATTTATTTATTTATTTATTGAGAATGCAACACACAGTACACTTTGTGAGGAGTGTATTACCTACTTTATGAGCACATAATTTTTACATTTCTGCAGATGAATTAATAAATGTAATGGGGGACATATTTAATACAACTACCCACTCACAAGAACTTATGCCCACTATTCAGCATTCAGATATAAACCTATTCTTCATTGAAGTCAAATGCTTCATCAGTACATTGGTCTAGAGAAGACCAATATAAGGTCTTTTAGTAAGTGTGGTATTTGTAAACAACAACCTGTGTTTGTGATTTAATGCCTTGTATATGGATTCAGTTGGCGAAACATATACAATGTTATGGAAAAAAAAAATGCAGTGGGAGTTACAGTATACAATCAGGGACATTGTGAACTGCTTTGGCATAAATATACTCAGTTTTGCATGACACTATT
This sequence comes from Aythya fuligula, assembly GCF_009819795.1. NCBI lineage: Eukaryota > Metazoa > Chordata > Aves > Anseriformes > Anatidae > Aythya > Aythya fuligula. The sequence continues at coordinate 29,583,837 of NC_045593.1, forward strand.
TTACCCCATTGCAATGAGCCAGAGAAAACATGTATTCAAGCCTCTTATGTGTATTTTCATTCCTTTCTTAATTTATATGCTGAAATCTGTCAAACTCAAAACCTGTTACATACTAAAGCTCACAAACTGTTGCTATCTTGTGATATACTTTTGGGTTTCAGTAGTATCTAGCATTACAAGTACATCAAAAGACTCACAAGTGCATGGCCCCTTCCATGCAGCTGGTCTCATTTACCTGTCTGTGAAGGTCTTGAGTTCATTTTCACTGTCCTGTGATACCTCTGATCAGTTGGAGGATGATCCTTCACCATGGTCAGATCTGGCACTACTGTTTTTTGACCAGACCACAGGCTTTGTGCACATCATACGTTGCAGGAGACCTTGCAGTTCCTTGCTGTCTCCAGGCTGCATCCCAGCAAGCCAGGTATGGGTTTGTTTGTGGAGGTGGGGAGCAGGTGAAGACACTGGTTGTGCCCATTGGTGGTATCTTCAAGGCTGTGAAACAGCAGTAGGTATGTCCCAGCAGCAGTGCTCAGCAAGGCTGGCTGTGACTGTCCAAAACAGCTGTCCCAGGAGGTGGAAGGGGAGACTTGCCTTCAGGCCTGGTAGTTTTTAAGCAAGAGGAGGCAAGAAGAGCAGTAATATTTCGAAGAGCCAAATAATCAAGGCAAGTGTGGGTGCTGCTAGTAGCCTGTTCCTTAACCTTTTCTCATTACAATCTCCTACAGGCTCCAGTGGCTTTACAAATTTGTGTGTGACTTCTTTCCCTGCCAAGAGCATTACATGAGCTTATATGAGTGGGACCAGGCATGCAGAGGCCCCTCACCAGGCTGCCAGACACAGGACCACTGGTGGGACTGGTCAGGAGCCTAGTGGGGTGGCTGCACAATGGGCAGGCCAGGACAGGGCAGGTCTGGGCACCATGTCCCCTGCCATCACAAGCAGGAAAAGCAAAGGCCAAAGCTCAAGGAGAAAACTGAATGGTTAAGAAATATGTTATAAACAGCCATTAGAAGACAGAGGCAGGAAGAAAATCTGGTCTTGTCCTTCTTCAGGCTATACCCTTTTTAGTTAGTTTGTTTTCCCAAGTGCTGTCTGAGTATGCTCAAAGCACATGGTGCATGAAGCGAAGACTGCAGACTTCTACAGCAAGTGCTACTGTATCAAAATATCATGTTCTAGAAGTCTGTATAATTTTACTGACTTACAATCAGTTAAAAACACATTTGCTTATTTGTAAGTTGTAATCTGAAATAGTTTGTTCACATATATCCCTAGAATTTAACGTATTACTTCACTTAAGAATATAAATGTTTGTTTTTTTTTTTATTTAAAAATTGAGAATTTTTAAAATACTAAATATTACTCTTTTTCATTTTCTTTCTTTTCTTTCTTTCTTTCTTTCTTTCCTTCTTTCCTTCCTTCCTTCCTTCCTTCCTTCCTTCCTTCCTTCCTTCCTTCCTTCCTTCCTTCCTTCCTTCCTTCCTTTCTTCTTTCTTTCCTTCTTTCTTTCCTTCTTTCTTTCTTTCTTTCTTTCTTTCTTTCTTTCTTTCTTTCTTTCTTTCTTTCTTTCTTTCTTTCTTCCTTCCTTCCTTCCTTCCTTCCTTCCTTCCTTCCTTCCTTCCTTCCTTCCTTCCTTCCTTCCTTCCTTCTTTCCTTCTTTCTTCCTTCCTTCCTTCCTTCTTTCCTTCTTCCTTCCTTCCTTCCTTCCTTCCTTCCTTCCTTTCTTTCTTTCTTTCTTTCTTTCTTTCTTTCTTTCTTTCTTTCTTTCTTTCTTTCTTTCTTTCTTTCTTTCTTTCTTTCTTTCTTTCTTTCTTTCTTTCTTTCTTTCTTTCTTTCTTTCTTTCTTTCTTTCTTTCTTTCTTTCTTTTTCTTCCCACCCTTCTTCCCTCCCTCCCTCCCTCCCTCCCTCCCTTCCTTCCTTCCTTCCTTCCTTCCTTCCTTCCTTCCTTCCTTCCTTCCTTCCTTCCTTCCTTCCTTCCTTCCTTCCTTCCTTCTGTAGATATTTATCAGAAATATGCCTTTCCTTCTGTAGATATTTATCAGAAACATGTCTCTCCGGTGTTTAAAAACAAAAAAAAAAAGTGTGGACATTTGAGTCATGAAGATCTTACAGAAAGAGTAAAGAAAATCCAAAGAGAGTAAAAGAGATACATATATTAAAATAAATAAATAAATAAATAAAATCATTTGAGGGCCTTTAAACTCAGTATGCTGAGAATTAATTGAAATAATTAAATTTCTGTAATGGGGAAACAATATGCTCAGAAGTAAGTTAAAATATTTGATTACTCATATAGGATTTTATTTTTTTTTTCAGATGATGATAGCAGTTTTAATTATAGGCTTCTTATTGTAATATAACTTTATTATCCACTTAGAAGAAATGCCTTTTAAGAAAGAACCCTCATTTGAACTAGTGATTGTTGAAAGTGATTGAAATGATGATGAAAATGATTGAAGCTAATATGAATAAGATTATGAATAAACTACGTATTGTTGGTAAAAGATTTCTCATGATACTAATCCTGTAAGTCTGCTTTCTGAAAAATAACAGAACATGTCTGCATTTATCAGTTCATGGTATCAATCTGGATGAATTAAAAAAAAATGTAAACCCTAAGTTCAATAATTTAGCAGTTAAGTCCCACAAAACTTGTACACTGTAATGTTCTTAGAGATATTGTATTCCAAATAGAAAGTTCAGGTCCTGTTCCTCCTTGTTGGGACCACCCTGGCAGCAGCACAAGGCAAATTTTTGTTCCTGCAACTGTGCTGTGCCACCACCAGCTCTCAGTTTCCACCGACAGAAAAACAGCAATGCCAAGGCTAGCTGGCACCTCTGGAAAGTACACTTGCCTGGGGCAGGGATAGCCACAGCAAGTTGCTCAGGGCTATGTATGCTAAAGTTTATATCTGCATGGTTGGAAAATTCACAGCCTCTCTGGGAAATCTCTGCCAGTGTTCAACCACCCTCACACTGGTGTTTGAAACGAAAAAGGAAAAGAAAAAGGGAAAGGGAAAGGGAAAAGGAAAAGGAAAAGGAAAAGGAAAAGGAAAAGGAAAAGGAAAAGGAAGAAAGAAAAGTAAAAGAGAAAGTAAAAGAGAAAGGAAAAGAAAGGAAAAGGAAAGGAAAAGGTAAGAAAAAGAGGAAAAGGGGAAGGGAAGGGAAGGGAAGGGAAGGGAAGGGAAGGGAAGGGAAGGGAAGGGAAGGGAAGGGAAGGGAAGGGAAGGGAAGGGAAGGGAAGGGAAGGGAAGGGAAGGGAAGGGAAGGGAAGGGAAGGGAAGGGAAGGGAAGGGAAGGGAAGGGAAGGGAAGGGAAGGGAAGGGAAGAAAAAAGAAAAGAAAAGAAAAGAAAAGAAAAGAAAAGAAAAGAAAAGAAAAGAAAAGAAAAGAAAAGAAAAGAAAAGAAAAGAAAAGAAAAGAAAAGAAAAGAAAAGAGAAGAGAAGAGAAGAGAAGAGAAGAGAAGAGAAGAGAAAAGAAAAGAAAAGAAAAGAAAAGAAAAGAAAAGAAAAGAAAAGAAAAGAAAAGAAAAGAAAAGAAAAGAAAAGAAAAGAGAAAAAACTTCATCTTAAACTTAAATGGAACTTTGTGTATTTTGATTTGTACTCAGTGCTGCTTCTTCTGTCACTAGGCATCTGTGAGAAGAATCTGTGTCTGTCTTCTCTACTCCCCCCATCAGCCACCTATATGCAATGATAAGATCTCCCTGAGCCTTTTCTTCTCCCGCATAGAGCCTCCCAGTGCTGTCAGCCTTTCTTCATATGCTCCTGTCTGTTATTCATCTTTGTGTCTCCCTTTGCTGGACTCACACCAGTGCAACCATGACTCTCTCGTACTGGTGAGCCAACGATTGCACATTGTACTCCAGATGTCTTTCACCATGGCTGAGCACAGCAGAAAGAATATCCACCACCACCAGCCCTTCACCAGCTGGCAACGCTCTGTTGTAGCCTAGATGGCTGTTGGCATATACTACAAGGGTATATTGCTGGCTTATGGTCTACTCATCCTCCAGGACTCCCAGATCCTTTTGGGATTATTGGCTTTCCTCAGCCTGTGAAGTTGTAAAACAGTACAGGACTCAGTATCAATCTCAATGGCAAAGTGGTAGTGACTACAATACACCAGCTGGACATTGTGCCAGTGATCACTACTGTCTGAGCCAGACACTTTAGTCAGTGTTCAACCCACCTACATTCTTCTAGTCCATCAGTTTGTCCGGGGATGTTAGAGATGATAGTGTCAAAACCCTTGCTGGAGTTCAGATGAACAACATCCATGATTTTCCCCTCATCCACCAAACCAGTCATCTCATTATAGACAGTTATCATGTTGGTTATGTGTGATTTACCCTTCACGTATCCATGCAGACTATTCTTAGTCACCTTCTTTCCTTTATATGTCTGTAAATGGTCTCCTTGATTATTTGCTCCACCACCTTCTCTGGTATTGACATAAGGCTGACCAGTCCATAGTTCCCTGGATCATTCTTCAGGTCCCACCTGAAGAAAGAGGTGACATTTGCTTTTTCCAGTCTTCAGAAATCTCTCTTGATCTCTCAGATGTTCAGAAGATACTTGAGAGTGATCTTACAATGACATGGACCAGGTCTCTCAGCACTTGTGGGTACAACCTGTCAGGTCCTAAGAGTGCGTGAATATCCAATCTGTTTAAATCTGTTTTCTAACCTGATCCTCCTCCACCAACAGTAAATATTCCTTGCCCTGGACTTTACCACTATCTCAGTGACCTGGGATTGCTTTACCTGTAAAGACTGAGATGAAGGAGGAATTCACTACCTTGGCCTTTCACACATCCTTCGTTGCTGGATCCCTAACCCAGTAAGCGGTGGACATTTGCTTCCTGTCCTTTTCCTATTCATGTATCTATAGAAAGCTTTATTTTTGGACCTGTTCCCTCCCTGCTTCCCCCCCACCAGATGAAGCTTTCCTAATGCCATCCCTGCATGCTCAATGTCTTTATATTCCTCCAGGGTCCCCTGTCCCTGCTTTGACCCCCTCTTTCCTTTCTTTTTATCTCTGAGTCCAGTTATGAGCTCCTTGTTCATCCACACTGGCATCCTGCCACCTTTGCTTTGTTTTACTCCATTCTTGATCTTGGAGTGATCTTTGAAAATAAACCAGCTCTCATGAACCCCAGAAATACCACAGAAATATTCCAATTTGGTCCTTGAAGAGGCCAAAACCTGCTCTCCTAAGATCCAAGGTTGTGATCCTACCTTTTGTCCTCCTCCCTCCTTTCTGAACTCCATCATCCCATGGTCTCTACAGCTCATGTTGCCCCTGACCTTTACAGCCCTGACAAGTTCCCTGTTTGTCAGTATATGCTACAGCTAGGCACCTCCCTTTCATGGCTCCTTGATCACCTGTGTCAGGAAGCTATTATCAGTGCACTCCAGAAACCTCTTGGACTACTTATGCCCTGCAGGCAACTCACCTTCACAGCCCGTCCCTCCTAGAGAGCCTGCATCCACCCATTGCAGAACACCAGTTGTATGAGCTACCCCAACACGTCTCTGTGATTGCTAATTCTCATTTCAGGCCTTTCATTCTCATTTCAGGCCATCCGTAGTGCTGCTTTTAAGCATTAACTGCTACTCTCACAGTAGCTGAGGTGTTTTCATAATCTCTTGTGCTTAACCTGATGCACTTCTGAACTTGGTCTATATTTTACCATATTATGAGCAATATATGTATAAAACCGCAATCTTAATTTCCATTACTTTTGAGAAAAACATGGGTTTAACTTCTGCATTTAAGCATCCCTTCTACAGAATTTCCTGTAAGTTTTAAATGAATGCATTTCAAAACAATTGTGAATAAGTGGATGTATAACAAATTAGAAGTTTTCTTCAAGTAACTGTAGCATGCTTTGTCTTTTATTTTTGGCTAAATGTAGGGGGAACAGTAAGATCTAGATGGTGCAAGATGGTCGCTGTCAGCTGCAGTGTCTCTTCAAATACAGTCTTATCACCCAAAGGAGAAAAAATACAGTTTTTAAAGACAGGAGAACAGAAGTATGAAGTGTTAAGATTTTTTCCAGGATCACACTGAGACAACAGAAGAACAAGAAATTTGGATCCACATGTTCTGCACCATGGTTATAATATTTAAATTCTCCTGTAACTTGGTAAGTATGACACAAATTTGTAAAGCATTACTTAAAAGCAGTCTTTTCCTGGTGTTTCTGGAATTCTAAACTTAACTTCAGAAATGTAATATTCTTTCGCTCTTTTTTTTCTTTTTTTTTTGGGTGGGGGGGATAGAAAGTTTCAGGTGAATAATGATCAGAGCTAATTCTACTGTCATTCATATTCATAAAATATTAGTCTCTTTGACTTTTAGAATACATACATACATATAATTATGTGTACTTCTCTGTCTGCAACCCTGCAGCCCCAGAGCCAGGAGAATGCTTTCAGACAAATATATAGTGTACCTATTTGTATACTTTCTCAGTAGTTGAGGGAAATAGTAGTAGGTGGAAATATTTAATAATGGGATTCTAGAATGTAAGTACTGTAAGTATATATATTAATGTTGTTATGTATTTTCTTATAAATATAAGGTATCATGTTTTCAACAACAAAAAACTTTTATTTTTACAAGTCCCCATACAATAACGTTTCCTTTATAAATACTTTGCATTTTTTTCCCTTCTCTCACTCTCTCTTTCTCTTTGGAGTGGTGTCCATGTGAGTCCCTTAGAGATCTCAAGATTATTCCTTTTCAGTCAATTTCAGCTGAAAATAATTTTTTCCATATTTTCTATTTTAATATGTGATGCAAAAATCAATGTTATTCTATTGGATTCGTCACTCAATATATATTGTGTTTTCCCTGTCTGGGTTCAAATAGATTTAATCAAAATGTAAAAAGTAATATCACTGATGTTGGCCCTTTTGATTAAGTCTCTATGCTTCATTCTTAGGAAATCTATGAAGTTATTAGTTTACTTAGCACAATAGTTAATTTCAAAGTATTATCTTTTCACTGCATACCAAATAAAATTTCAGTTTATACTAATAATTAAAGTACAACCCTATCTGAAAAGTGACTACATAATATGGCACCTTTTTTATTAGACAAGGACTCTATGTGTACAGACAAGATATAGATGTGGAGTGAGACCTGGAAATCTCATAAGCAGTATAGAGATGAGGAAATAACTAAATGAGATGGGAGGAAAAACTAGCCTTCACAGTTGTGTGTAAGCGCTGTAGTCCTGGTCCTTTTACAAAGAGAAGAGTATAGGGATTGTTGCCCCAAAAGAGAAAGGAATTAAAGGCAGAGTCTGAGGTTCTGCAATGTTTGCTTGCTTCTTTCTATGCTTCAAGAGGAAATGGCTTGGGGCCTGCCACAGGTGCACGTGGCCATTGCAGTAGGTAGCCTGCCAGGCACTGACTTTATCCAGTGCTCCTTGGCCTTCTGTCCTTACTGGCATGTAGTTATGCCGTCTTTGGAAATATGTTGACAATGGCAGCTAAAGCATGAGTGAAAACAGTGGTATGAAGGCAGAGTCTGAGCAGCATTTGAGAGCTATCATAATAATAAAAAAAAAAAAAAAAAAAAAAAAAAAAAAAAAAAATTGGAAAAGGATAAAGTAAAGTACCTGTGTGCTACTGCAGGGCTGGGCAGCTTCATTGTAGATGTGCGAGCAGCTGCATGCTGCTTTTTCTAGCATCTTGGATCATCTAAGTCCACCTGGAACTGCATGAGAGCCAAGATGTTCTGAAGTTTTGAATGCATAATGCTGCAGGTAGTCTGAATATTCTTTTTATCTAAGGCATGTTTGTGTGAGTAAACCTCTACAGACAGTGACTGCAACCCAGCACACAAGTCCTTTTCAATTCTTTAGTTGTTGTGGCAGTAAAGGGAGAACAGGGAAGCCAGCTCAAAAGTTTCATGAAGCCTCCCCATGGGACTCATATATTTTCAAAGTCTTCTGGTGGCCTCTGTGAGTGGATTTTCAAATACGAGAAAACTGGATTCCTTAGATCAGTCCAAAGCAAAATAAATGTAAATTTGTGAAGCCTTCTGGACCAAAATTCCATAGCATGTGAAGCTTTACCATGGAAAATCGCCTTCAAGGACAAACATAGTTTCTTTAGCCTCTGCTGCTGCTACAGCATTGAAAAGAATTTTTTTTTTTTTTTTTTTTTTTTTTTTTTTCTCTGAAAACTCATACTGTGATACTGTGACCTTTCTGTGCAAGTTAAAGTGGAAATAATGCATCTAATTTTCTGGTGTTCCAAAATGCCTTTATATATACCTATATGTATGTAACTAGCAAATATTAATGATTAACATTAAGGAAGTGGTAATAATGAACACCAAGTAACGCTGAAACTGCAGGAGGCTGTAAGGAAGCATTTTGAGTTATTATAATTTCAATTTTGACAAGATGGCAGTTTCATGTAAAAAATCTACTAGAAACATACATAAGATGTCATTAATATCTATTTTATATTGGATGAAATAATATTGCCATGGTATCAGCACCATCAAATTTGATCAGCACCATCAAATGACAGAGTAAAGAACACACCAAGAGAAGTACAATGATAGCGTCTCTTTCAGCCTAGTAATGGCCAGTGTCAAAAATGTATATGCCAGCCTAGAGAGTTGAAAATAACTAGTGGCAGAGTGTTTAAGAAACTTCCTGAAAAGCTACATCAGAAGCTAAACTTCATTTGTCTTGGTACTACTAGAACAATATATCTATTCTTACCTTTGGAAATCTAATGTATGAAGAAATCATTACTGCCATGACAGTATATCATAATGTTTTTCTTAACATATTAACTATCCAAGAAAGGTGTCTGCTGTAAGAGAATGTTAGTTTAGTAGTAATATTTCCACTTCCACAGGAGTAACAGCATTTTACAAACTACAGGAAAAAAAAAAAAAAAAAGTGGAATGACAGAAACTGATGATAAGAAAATGCTTTTTCAGATCTTTTGCACAATGCTGTCCTTATAATGGATTTAATAGAATCACAGAATCGTAAAATCATTTAGGTTGGAAAACACCTTCAGGTCATCAAGTCTATCTGCCATTGGTGCTGATTTCAACCAACAATATTGCCAAAAAAAAGACTGGTAGAAATCTTCAAGATTTTTAAAGAGGCCATGCTTGTACAACTACAAATTGTACAACTACAAATTACCTTTACAAGTATTATCCCTAAGATAAGTGCACTTAAAAAAAAAAAAAAAAAAAAAAAAAAAAAAAAAAGTATCTTTTAAAGGTCAAAATCTAGTCTTAAGAAGCATTTAGCCATTTCTCTTTAGCAGTGCCTGAGTGTTGAGGCAAAAAATGATGAGACAATGGAGAGCCTCCAAGCAAGGATGAAGGGCCAAGCAAATAAAGCAGATGTTGTTGTGGGAGTCTGCTATAGACCACTCACCCAGGATGATGACACTGATGATTTATTTTATAAGGATCTCAGAGATACCTCTAGATCAGCCACCAGATGTACACTGGGAATACCACACAGCTGGTACAAACAGGTCCAGGAGATTCCTAAAATGCCTTGATGATAACTTCCTGGTATGGGTACTAAGGGAGAAAATGAAGAAAGATAACAAAATTGTAAGTCTGTTGCTTATAAACAGTGATGGTCTCATGGGTGAAGTGGTGATTGGTGGCCATCTTGGCTATAGTGACTACGAAGTAGTTGAATTTAAAATCTTTGGTGATAGGAGGAAAACTGCCACCAAAGCTTCAGCCCTGGTTATCAAGAGAGCAGAATTCAGACTGCTCAGGGCACTAGTTAGTAAGGTTCCCTGGGAAACTAAAACAGTTAGTAAGGTCTCCAGTGAAAACACTGGGGTCCATCAGAGCTGGGTAATTTTTAAGTACCACCTCTTAAAAGCAAAGAAACAGGCAATTCTAAAATGCCAGAAGTCAAGGAGGCAGGGCAGAAGGTCAGCTTGACTAGGCAGGTATCTTATTCTAGAGCTTAGGTGGGAAAAAAAAAAAAGTGCATGGCCACTGGAAGCGAGGTCAGGTGACATAGGAGGACTACAGTGGTTCTGTTCACCATTGTAGGAAAATTGATTGTGTGACCAAAGCTTAAGAAGAGTTGAAGCTGGCCTATGTACTATGTACTATGGGGGGAGAATAAAAAGGACTTTTCAAAACATGGTAACAGCAAAAGGAGGACCAGAGGAAACATTGGTCTGTTGCTTATTAAAGATAGTCAGCTCACAAACAGGGGCATAGTCAAAGCATAAATATTTAGTGACTTCTTTGCCTCTGTCTTCAATACCAGTGATGGGCTCTGAGATCCCTGGAGCCTTGAGTTGGAAGACTGTGATTGTGGTAACAATAAATCCCCTGCCAACCCCAAATCTGTGCAGGATTTGCTGCTCCAGATGGATATATATAAGTCAATGGGACCCAGTGGGATTCATTCCAGGTTACTCAGAGGGTTGGCTGATATCATCACGAGACCTCTCTCAGTTATTTTTCAGTGGGATTGAGAATCTAGAGAGTGAGGAACTGTTGACTCCCTTGAGGGTAAAGAGGCCTTGCAAAGACATGTTGACTGACTTGATGGCTGAGTAATCACCAACAGTATGAAGTTTAGCAAGAACAAGTGGTGGATTCTGCACCTGGGACTGGGCAGCCTTGGCTATATGAAAGTAGACTGGGGGATGAGAGGCTGGAGAGCAGCTCCATGGAGAAGAATTTTGGGGTTTTGGTTTACAGCCAGCAGTGTGCTCTGGCAGCCAGGAGGGCCAGCCATATCCTGGGGTGCATGAGGCACAGCACTGCTAGATGGCTGGGGGAAATGATTGTTCTGCTCTGCTTTGCACTGGTGTGGCCTCACCTTGAGTTCTGTGTGCAGTGTTGGGTGCACACAATATAAGAAAGACGTAAAACTCTTAGAGAGTTTCCCAAGGAGTGGGAGCAGAGGGGCAGGCACTGCTCTCTGCTCTCTGGTGAACAGTAATAGGACCTGAGGGAATGACATGAAGTTGCATCAGGGGAGGTTCAAGTTGGATGTTAGGAGTAGTCTTCTCACTGAGGGTGTGGTTAGACACTGGAACAAACTCCACAGGGAAGTGTTTATGGCACCACACCTGCTGGAATTCAAGAAACATTTAGACAATGCTCTCAGATTTATGGTTTAATTTTTAAGTAGTCCTGTGTGTAGCCAGCAGTTGAACTCAATGATCCTTGTAGGCCCCTTCCAGCTCAGGATATTCTATGATTTTATGAAATGACAGCATTCATGTAGGTCTTAGGAAAGCACTGAGAGTTAAAATAGTTCTGAACAGAAAAAATTACAATGGTTTTCTACATGCTACAAAACAACATTAACATAGGTTGGAGGAAGTCCTGCTACGGCTTGCTGTGATTTAACTGGTTACCTCAGCACTTGATTTATGTCACCCATTTTCAGCTGTGATTCTTAAAGGAACAGCTCATGGCCTGACAGGCTGCTTTGGAGCCTACTGCCCAGTCCTAACCAGTTCAAATGCAAATAGCTTCCATGAAATGAATCAGGTTTTTTTTTTTTTTTGTTTGTTTTTTTGTTTTTTGTTTTTTTTTTTTGTGTGTGTTAGTGGAACAAAAGCTGTTACTATTGTTGTTACTGTTGAACCACTCTTCTTTCATAGGACTTAAGAGCCTTCCATTAGCCCATATGAAAAGCCAAATCACTACCAAAAGATTAGAAAGGTAGACAAAGCAAAATCAGGTAAGAGTAGGAATATTGTCATTTTATTACCCTTCCAATACAGAAATATAATCAGACATTTTCTTCCCCTAAATTTTATTTTTATTTTTTTTTTTATTTTTATTTTTATTTTTTTTCCCTCCTACAATGACAGTAGAGGATAAAATGATATGAAATGACTGAAAGAGTGAAGAGAAGTGGGGAGAGGTAGAAAAGGTCTTACTACAACCATCAAAAGCTCAGCACATCAGAGTTAGGTAAATGGTGAGGACCATTTACCCACATGGATCTTTCAGTTTTTCATAGCATGGGACTCTGGTGGAGGCCTGGCAGGGCAGTGAGGAGGGGGCATGAGAAGGTGTATTTTGCAGCCTTCATGGTCAGTCTGGGCTGGTCCTGACTGAGCAGAAGGAACAGAAAAGCTTTCAAGGTGCAAGCAAAACCCCATCCTTCACCTTGTTCCTACTGTTTCCCCTGCAGCCTGAATCTGATCTTTTCCAATTACTCCTCTGTTACTTTTTTTTTTTTTTTTTTTTTTTTTTTTGTAGTGGGAAACTGTTTGGCCACAGATGTGAAATCAGTAATGAAACAATTAGCAGAGACATGCTTTCGTTTCCTTCACGGTATTAAAGTGAATGGTAGACCAGTATTTGAGGGTAAAGGCCATGATGTGATATTAAAATGGTGAGAAGCAAAGTAGTTGAACTAAGCACTAGCCTTCACCAGGGAGCCTGACCTCTGCAGTCTTCCATGGAGATCTGTGAGCTTGCTAGCATTACACCCAGTGGGCTTACATCGCAGAGGAGCTTCATGACAAAACTGCCATCAATTCTGCTAAGACTCAGACGTGCATAATTTAAAGAACATGAAGAGCTGAGCACAGGGGAATAGTTATGGTGTTTCAAGTAAAAATAAAGTAAAATAAAATAAAATAAAATAAAATAAAATAAAATAAAATAAAATAAAATAAAATAAAATAAAATCACAGCTGCAGATCTTAGCCTTTGCAACTTTTGGTTGAATAAATTATTCAATTTTTGGAATGAAAAATAGAAAAATCTTTATTTAGGTCAAATTCAAAAATTATTTGGCCTTCCTTTCACATTTAAATAAAGGAAATTGCCCTTTAACCTTTGCTAGCCCTCTTTTTTGTCCTGACAGCACGTTTTCTTTCTCTCAGGATTATTAGTTTATTTGTAGTGAAGCAAGTTCTGACCCTCCCATGTAAAACCATAAAATCGGATTGTGTTTTAGCTTCAGTCAGTAAACGAATCCAGTAAAATTCCTTTCATTTCTGGACATCTGTAATTGATTCTAGAATTATCCTCAAAGTATCCTCAAAGTATTTATAATAATCTTCAACTCTAAATTTGTAGTATCACATTTATGAGAAGTGTTCACAGCACACTGCTAAAATTTATTTCAAATTTACACAACCATTCCCAAGCAAGACTAAGTATGGAAACCTGGCACACTAGTAACCCACAACAGAGACACACGCAAGTCAGAAATAAAAAAGAAAAAAAAAAAAAAAAAAAGTTTAGCTACCTGTATGCTTAAAAAAAGCAGATACCTGTATGTTTAAAAGTCATAGTGCTTGTATAGTCATTCATGTGAATTTTGATTCTTGTGTAGGATATTATAGTACTTCTGAGCTTTGAAACAAAAATCTAAAGGTAAGTGGTGACCTCCTATATACTAAGACAGATTTTATTTCTAAAGTGTAGTCTTTAAAGCAAGGAACATTTAAATCTATAGGATTAAATAAGAATGTGTCTGTTTAAAAATCTGTTCTGATTTTTTTTTTCTGTTTCTCATGCCTTATTCTCATACCTCTTTGAAAAAAGGTGATGCTTACAGATATTGAAACCTTTTATGCTTTTGTAATAGTAAAGCTAACAAACATACTGCACAGTACATAAAGGAGTAATCTTAGAACGTTCATAGATAACAGGTCTGTGTGATATAGTAAGTGTGATATAATCAGATAACAATAAATTAGGAGACTAGGCTTCTATATAAATGTAGTTTACCTAGTCAATTGAAATTGAAACCTCATTTGATTCTTGTGGGTCCTTTCTTACCTGGGTTATTCTATGATTCTCTGATAAAATTTCTCCAAAGCTTTTCAGTATAGAATCATAGGATCGTTATGGTTGGAAAAGACCTCCAAGATCATCTAGTCCAACCATCCACCTACCACTGACATCACCCTCTAAACCATGTCTCCCTAAGCATACGTCCAACCTTTCCTTAAACACCCTCAGGGACAGTGACTCCACCATATCTCTGGGCAACCCATTCCAATTCCTGACTACTCTTTCTGAGAATAAAATTATCCTAATTCCCAGTCTAACACCCCCCACCCCCGGGACAACTTGAGGCCATTCCCTCTAGTCATATCACTCAATGAGGGACCCTAAACTGGCACAGTATTCAAGGTGCATCCTCACCAGAGCAAAGGGAGATGACCACCTCCTAGGTCCTGCTGGCTACACTATACACTATACAAGCCAGGATGCCGTTGGCCTTCATACTGCCAGCTCATGTTCAGGTGAGCATCAGTCAGCACCCCCAGATCCTTTTCCTCTGCACAGCTTTCCAGCCACTCTGCCCCAAGCCTGTAGCGCTGCATGGAGTTGCTGTGAACAAAGTTCAGGACCTGGCACTTAGCCATGTTGAACCTCATCCCATTGGCCTCTGCCCATCAACCCAACCTGTCCCAGTACCTCTGCAGGACCTTTCTATCTTCTGGCAGATTGACACTTCCCAGCTCGGTGTCGTCTGCAGACTTACTGAAGGTGCTTTCAATTCCCTCATCCAAATCATCAATAAAGATTAATGAGGATGGGCCCCAACACTGATAGTATATTGACAATGATTCCTAGAATACCTAAAACTCTCATGAAAGGAAAGAAAATTAAACATGATTTTAAAAGAGTACCACCCAAGTTTCAGACAATTATCGTTATGAAACTGAAGAATTTCATTTACACATTTAAAATTGACTTTTGGCAAGACAGTAGTTCTACAAAGGGAACTTGGCTATTGAACAATAATGAATAAAGAGCTCCACACATTTCCCCATCTGTTTTTCCAATTGTTGAAATAAAAATAACATATCTGAAACAGAATAAAATGTTATTTTGTGTAACATTGGTCCTTGCAGCAAAGGTTTTTGGAATTTTTAAGCTCAATTTTCTTACCTAAAATCTTCCTCAATGTTGAACCCATTTTCCCAAACTCTTTCCTCTTGAGATTGGTCCTAAATAACAGAGGTGCTATTTGACAGATGATTAAATAAGCACCTTTGTATTATCACAGTGTCACAGAGGTTTTTGGCCATGTCTCCCAAGGTCACCTGCTGTCACCTGTCAGCTGGTGACCTGTTATGCCTACTCCAGCTTCTCCATGAAAGAAAAAGAAATGGATAAAGGTGCAGAAAATATTCTCTGTATTTTTCTACCGAGTTGCTGTCAATGTTTGGATTAATAGCTGCAAGAATGTTACTGCAGGATGCTTGATTCAGAGAGATATATTTAACCAATAGCAATGAAAAGTCTGAAACTGAAATGTTACTTACAGACTGTCCATATAAACTAAATAACCAGCTAAACAAACTGAATATGATAAATCAGTAGCCTCATAGAGCAGCCTCTAGCAGTAACTGTGGCCTCTCAACACTTTTCCAGTAATTGCTAGTTGGAATGAGGTTAAATGTGGAACAGAAGTTACTACTCAAAAATGAATAACTCTTGGAGCATCCTCAAAAACAAAAATAAAGTTATGTCTCCTGGGCTGGAATTGACCATCTCTTGTACAACTACTAATCTTCTTGATGTTTGGTGAAATCAGTACTCGCTGGAGACTGCTGAAAGAAGCTGGTACCACTGGTTCTGAGGTATTCATGAGAGAATTCAAAACCTGCTATGACTAGGAGACAGCAAAGGCAATCTAAAACCAATGTTCATTAGTAGTAATAATATACATGGAACTGTAGTTCTGGAGCATCATTTTCCCCTTTAAAAAGGCTACCTATAGGAAAAATAACAAAGCTGCATAGTTATCGTTGCTGTCCTTACCTTCTGATCTTAACAAGGCTATAGTTTGGTGTGTTATCTACAGGTCTTGCACTCATGCACAGGCATCTCATATTCCCTATCCTGGGCGGAGTGCTGCACATTAATGTTTGTTACAAGAAAACAAATGGAAAGTGGCTTAGCATGTTTCCCAAGCCTAAGCAGGTGAATAGCACTTTGAGGGTAGATGTATGGTCAACTCTGCATTTTCAGTCAGTGGAACACTGGTCTTACTGCTCAGAGCTGCCTTCAAGCACCGTCTGTTGTAACATGATTTTGCATGCCAGATCCTCATTAAAAAAAAAAAAAAAATGTATATATATATATATACATTATATATACACACATATATATAGTATATATTACACAATAATAATATATATATATATTATTATTATTAATATATATTATTATTATTATTGTTGTTGTTGTTGTTGTTGTTTTAGAAATGGTAGAATGGAAAATGTAATAGAAGTTTTCATATGAAAGGAACTGAACATATAACTAACACAGTAAAATAAAGTAGCATTCTGTGCATATTTCTGCTTATCATAGCCATAAATTAAACACTCCATTGCACTAAGGTGAGCATTTTGCACTTTCATGATAATATTAAAAAAGATAATTTAAAAAAAATATTCAGTGATTTTGACTGACTGACTTTTCAGATTTGTAAGGTGTTCTGGTTTCAAACAGTGCTTTCCAATGGTTTCTGCACCTACAATAATGTAATGACTTAAAAGGCTTGGGTTTCATTACAAAGATAAGTTTCTAGTCTTAATTATGTGTGGAGCTGGAGGGTATAATTCCTATTTAAACTAAAACAAAGACACACAAATGTCTAAAAAATCTCAAAAATGTGGGCCACTACAGTGTTGGAATAATTCAGCTGGCTATACTGAATATAATCTATGAAAGATGGACATATATGTGATAATCAGCCTCTTAGTTTTTGGCATATTGAAGAAAAAGTAGAAATCAGAATGCTGGAGAAGGCCATATGGTGATATATAAAATCAGAAGAACAAGTATGTTCTATGTGCCTTGTAAACACTCAGAGGAGCTGATTTTACCATAATGTCCACCACTTCCAGGGCAGGATCAGCTGAGATCACTCACTTTAACGTTAGAGGTTTGGTCTGTAGCCTGTCATGTGAAAAAACTGAACTGCAGTCACTCAAGGAGGTTCAAACATGAAGATCGCAAAGTCAGAGAATCTTCAGAGAAGTTTCCTTGGAATACTACTTCAGGACATCAGGAAAAACAATGGGCATGAAATTCTTCATATGAAATAAACTGCAATTCAGACGTGTTGTAAATTCTTTCTGTGTTAATTCTTCACCTTATATGAGTGATTTTCAACATTTTTTCATAACACATGCACTCTTTTCAGTTAATCATATTCATGAATCTACTTTCTAAAATAACGAAGACAATAGGTTGATCACAGCCTTCTTATATATCCAGTATAACTTCAAGTTGAGAGACAAAGCTTAAGTACTCTTAAACAGGGTACTTAAATAGATAATTTGCATATTTATTTCACCAGAACAATGATGAAAGAGAAAGCTGTCAGCCTGATTGTCATCTGCAAAGATGTACTTCAAAGTACATCTGAGATATCAGCATTGAAGATGATGGAAATAGATGTATTTACCTTAGTACCACCTTCAGTCCAAGCATGAATAATAGGTTGCTTTACCATTGTGTACAAGATGATCTGGAACTAAGTGTATCACTTTAGAATGACACCATTTCTCAAAACTGAAAGAAAGAGAGAGAGAGAGAGAGAGAGAGAGAGAGAAGAAGAAGAAGAAGAAGAAGAAGAAGAAGAAGAAGAAACAGACAGCTTGTGCTGACAAACACTGTCAGTTGTGTTCTCTCTTCTCGTCCCTTGTGCACTTTGGTAACATGATGTAAAAGCCACATTCTTGCATGTTCATGTTTTGTTTCAGGGACCATCTGCCAGGGACCAGGAAAAACTGAGTGCCTGTTAATGCAACTTCTTTCTGCAGAGAAACTTCTCTCTCAGCTGCAGGAAAGCCAGCTACACCTACTGACATTTCAGTCTATCTGCTCTTCAAAGGGTGGAGGAGTTACTCAGAAATGGCATCTACTCTCATTTTCCACGGGAAATGCTGTTCCCAGAAACACGGAGAAGGTATTCCTTAGCTTTAAATCTAAGGGTCAGTTTACCCCGTGTTAACTTTATGCATGGTTTAAGGGGGAAAGCTGTATTTTTTGTTTTAGTACTTCTCAATCAGTCTGTAGACTTGCTGTCCCTTAAAATATATCTTTCTAATAGTATGTCTGCCAAAAAATGGTACCACTAAGTATATGTATAATGAGTTATTCATTTGATTTTAGCCATTTTTTCCCCAGAAATGTCATTTCTATCTGTTATTTTTTGTCATGTTTTTCTATGTTGCAGATACTCAAATATTTTCATTTTTAACCTAGAGCATATTGTGTCTTCCAACGTATTTTTCCAGAACTGCAAAATTTGTTACATTTGTTCCCAAAGCAACATTAGTGTACCTGGCTTATAAGGTTTTTTGTTTGTTTGTTTGTTCATTGTTGTTTTTTGATTTAATACCTAATGCATGCTCAACTCCATTGAGGCAGATAACACATGAGTTGAGTGGAATCAGGATTTGTGTGTTTGGATGTGGATGACTCACAAATTCTGAGCAAAACTTGGTTTGCAGTCTCACAAGGACTGATTCTGGCTGCTGCAGTGCAAGTCAAAGCCACTGAAAACACACCTTTCAAGTGGACAAATTTGGAAAGTATGAGAAAATCTGTTGTTCAGTGAAGAGTCTAGACTGACTGCTGTAATAAGCTGTTTGGGTGGGAATGAGAGTTAAATGAGCTTGATCTGAATGCTAATGTAGCTCTAAGCAGGGTTGACCTGAATTCTACTGACTGAGTGAATAGCAAATGAAAAGCAAACTTTATTCTGACTTTTCTGGGGGAGGATCAGGAAGAGGAATATTGTTATTGATATCAAATACACACATGTACCCAACTTAAAAACAAATCCATTAATTAATTTTTAGAATTCTATATGACACATTTGTCATGCCCCCAGGTTTCGCAGAATTTTGGATATTATGGTTTAAATCACTTGCTTAAACAAAGTTATCCTCTAAATCAAAACAAGTTCACCTTACTGATTTTTGTTCCCTGTGCACTTTTTTTCATTAATTCAGTGTTTTTGCAGAGTGTGATTCATACTGACAAAGGTGAAAATCAGTTTAGCCGGGTTCTATGGTTCTCTGATTAGTTATAAAGCCTGCACTTGTCAGACCCATAAAGTGTTTAATAGATGGCTATTCAGCTAAAAGATCCCATTTGTAGGGACATATGATCATAGCTGGTAAGAGTTAGAACTTTGTTTGATGAACTCCAAAGACAGAAACAGGAGTATACTAGTGCCAGAAATGGTGGTAAAAACAGGAAAAACAGTACTCCACTAGAATAATGCCCAACTCCATGCAAATAAAGTGCTCTCAGTCTGAATCTGTATATAAAGATAAAAACTGAAAAGTGTTCTACAGGTTGAGGGCAGGTGCCTGATAGCCTCACTAGCAGAGGGAAACCTTACTACAGGAGTGTCCTCAGCCCATGTTTGAGGAATGATAACAGCTGGGGGTATGTGGCTGGGAATATCTGGCTGGGGATATCTGAAGTCTGCAGCTGCTGAAGGTTACAGCATTTTCAGAGAAAGGAATAAATGGAGTTACCAACCAGAAGTGAGGAGAGACTGGAGAAGAAGAGGAATAAACAGAAATACAATAGAGAGAGGTGAGGCATCACAGAGCTGTCACGAGACTTCTTGCTGCCATCAGCACATTTGAATATGCTGATGGTGCTTGGGATGACAAGGGCATGGCTGCTCCCACGGTGGGAAAGGGAGGGGAGGAGGAGAAGGGTAATGCTGGAAAAGTGAGGCAGATGCTGGGTGAGCAGGAAGGGTCAAGAAGAATGTTTCTGGCTGTCTTACAGACTGACTATGCACCTCTCTTGCATGAGCTGGACCACTGCCACCATCTCCTTTGTCAATGGCAGCTAAAAATTTCATTTCGATGGCAGCTAAAAAGTGCTTCTGATTCTTTTAACACTGACAAGGTACAAGGTACCAGCACCCTTTCCCAGAGAGGTATCACACCAGTTGTCAGGTTGGCTTGCAAACAGTCCAACTACACCACTGCTGGAAACAAAATTTAGAAGAAACCTCCCATTGCTGTGCCTTAGAGACACAGAAATCCCATTCACCAAGGCTGATGCTATTTTACTCAGTAGTTTTATGTGCATTTGTTCATTATCATACTGAAATACAACCCGTCAAGTGCTTAGCACAAGAGGAACCCATTACAGTCCAAGGTTGAAATACCACAACAGTATAAAGTTAATGCTTGCTACTTCTCTGTCACAGTTTGCCATGTAGACATGCAGACAGGGTTCGATCTCTTTCCTAGGACACAGATTACATATGTGGTAAATGTAAGTATCTTTGAGATACATATGGCAATTCCCAAAGGCAGATCAATCTTTTCCAATGTGGGTCAGGTGATAAAAAACAACTGTGTTGAAACTCCTCTATAAAGGAGTTGTGTCACTGTCCAATAATTGTACTGAGTTTATTAATTGCACTAAAACCTTCATTTTCAGGGGGATAAGGCATTTTTTTGTGTGTGTTTGTTTATTTTTTTTCCATGTTTAAGCAGTTTCAAAAAGCTGATGTTCACAATAATTTCAGAATAGATCCAGTCATTAATTAAATTTAATTTAATAAAATGCAGTTGCTAGAGAGTAAGGCAGAACTAGCTGACAGGCAGACTATGCCAAATGATATCATCATGGTTTTGGCTGGGATAAAGTTAATTTTCTTCATAGAGGATTGTCTAATGCTGTGTTTTGGATTTTGGTAAAAATAGTAGTGGTAATACACCAATGTTTTTAGTTGTTGCAGAGCATTGCTTACACAGAGTGCACAGGGTATGCTTTCCTGCTTTTTATGCTGCCCTGCCAGCGATAAGGCTGCTGGTGTGCAAGAACTTGGAAGGAGAAGCAGCCAGGACAGCTGACCCCAACTGACCAAAGGGATAGTCTGTACCATATGGTGTCATGCTTGACTATAAAAGCTAAGGTAAAGAAGGGAGAATGGAGGCATGTCAACAGTGATGGTATTTGTCTTCCCAAGAGATTGTTATGCATGATGAGCCCTGCTTTCCTGGCAGTGGCTGGATATCTGCCTGCCAGTGGGCAGTAGTGAACAAATTCCCTGTTTAGCTTTGCTTGCTTGTATGACTTTTGCTTTGCCTAATAAACTGTCTTTATTTCAGCCCATGAGTTCTCTCTCTTTTATCTTTTTATTCTCTTCCCCATCCCACCTGGAGTGGATGAGTGACCAGTTGTGTGGTGTTTAGCTGTCTGCCAGGTAAAACCAGAACCAGGTTAAACCAGAACTGGGTTAAAACAGAATATATAAATATGGAGCTATAGAAAAAAAATCTGATTGCTCCATAGAGGGGTCATCTGTGTGAAGTCTGCTACTATCACTGATCAATATAATAGTGTTTTTGCATATCTTATTAATATTTTTTTTTCCACCAAAGGGTACAAAATTCTTTCACTAGTTTCTGATCAAAACACCCTTGTAGATCTCTAAAAGTTTCCTCTTACATGAATGAAGGATATAGCAATTAGTAAATGCTTTCTAAGACATATTAATTTTAGAAAAATACTTCTACTTCATACTTCTTTTGTCCTGTATCTCTTCCAGTTCTTTATCCCCTTCCTCTGTTGTTCAGTGTTACTATTTCCTCTGCCATCATAGTAAGAACACAAACATGCTGAATTTTGCTGTTAGCTTCTATCCTGGTAGTATTAAGTCATAGCATGCAATAGCTTAAGTAGGTCTACTGAACTACAGAAGATACTTCTCCAGAAGAAGATACTGATCTAGAAGAAGGTACTACTTCTTTGCAGTGCAGACTGCAGCAAACATGAGAACTGCAGCCTATTTCCCACAGAAGTTTTATTAAACAGCTTCAGAAAGATTCAGAAAATAAACGTTAACTGTGTTCCTGAAGTTGATGGGAATTTGGAGATCACAAATAATGAAGAGTAAAACTCTGAGTAAGTTTACCTTTTACATGTTATTGTATTACATGTCAAAAGACTGAGGGTGCAAAAATTATTTCTGCATTGGTTTGTAAAAATCTTTTTTCTCTTCTCTCCTCCTCCCACGCCCAAACAAGACATAGATTTCATGGTTTATTTTATACTCCTACTTAGCCAGGCCTCTGTTTCTTGAGCATCTTCAAACTACTAACAATATAAAAATAGTTTGAAATATGTGACAGAGAATCACCCTCCAAACGGTGTACTCCATCATTATTTAAAATCATTTGGTTTTTGGTTTTGTTTCCTTGTTTTACTTACTTCTTTATTTTTCATTTTTGCATATAAGATTGTTGGTTGTTTCCATGGCAATTCTAATTGATTTCTTTCTACAATTTTTACAGTCTTTCAAAGGGAAACCCTTCTTTATACCCAATTTAATTACTGTAGAACAAATGATCATACCAACCGCTATTCAGGTCTACAATGTGGCACTGTCTTCAACGCAGTCTTTTGTTTAGATGCCAAAATTCTTGCTAAGATAATTCTTGCATATCCTTCCTGAATAATATCTGTGAGGTATGGCCTGTCTTATCTATCCACACAGGTAAGGAATGTCTTTTGACATCTAAGCCATCATCATTTCCATCTGTAATTATGTCAACACTCTCTTCTCCCTGAAGAAAGCAAATGTTATTTCCATTAATCTCTCTTCAGTGTGCTGATGCAAATACACATTTACAAACTGGTGGTGTTAATCACCTTCCTGTGTCCTACAGCCCTCTGGAAATTTCTGTCTCTCTCTGACCAACTGTAAAATATTCATCTTCATTTTTATTTCTCTTTTAAGCTATAACCTCTGTGTGTTTTACTTCTTCAGCCTCAAGAAGTCATCTCCCTCCTCTACTTTGTCAATGGTAGTAGCATTGGTTGTCTGTTATTTATGTGTACAAAATAAACATTTCCACATACTTCCTTATGAAGTATGAGAGAACTTATAGTAAACATCTGTAAGGCTGATATATTGCAAATGTAACCATAAAACTAAGGACATCTTCAAAGACCTTTGTAGAATTGTCCTTTGTTATTTATGGTTTTTAAAATGTTGTTGAACGTATTTTTGTTATTATGTCCAACACCAAATAACAGAAAGGAAACAGAACTTCTAATAGATTGTGCTACTCTACACTTTTTGCAACCTATTGTGATTTGTGTACTGTGAGCATTTTAGCTTTTTGTATGTTTATATTTATATGTACACGTATATGCGCATAGCATGGGAAATAAACAGGGGGAACTGGAATGTTCAGTCCGGTCTCAGGACTGTGATATCATAGACCTCACTGGGATGTAGTGAGATAGCTTGCATGACTAGAGTGCTGTGATAGATAGAGGCTCTTTGGGAGAAATAGGCAGGGAAGGAGAGGAGGTGGGGTGGCCCTCTACCCTAGGTGAAGGTCATGTCTGAATGTAGCTTAGCTGTGGTGGTGTCAACTGTCTCTGAATAAGAATCAGGAAAAAGGCCAACAAAGGAGAAATTATGGTAGGAGTATGTTCTATACCACCCAACCAAGATGAAAAAGCAGATGAAATATTATCCAAGCATCTTGGAGAATTGTCATGATTGCTACTGCTTGTTCTCATGGGAGACTTCAGCTTCCCAGGTGTCTGCTGAAAATACAATACCACAGAGAAGAAACAGACTAGACAATAACTGCAATGTGTTGAGGATAATTTCCTAACGCAGGTGATGAGGGAACCAACTAGAGAAGGTGAACCGCTTGACCTGTTGTTTAACAGGAAAGGTCTCATGGGTGATGTGTTGGTTGGAGCTCATCTCAGGCACAGTGATCACAAGACTGATAGAGTTTTTGATCCTCCAGGAAGCACAAAGGTCAGTCAGCAGAGTTGTGACTTTGGATTTACGTAGTGTTTGCTGGGTAAAAAAATGGCAGAATGGCTGGGCCCTAAAGGTCATTGTGAATGTTGTTAAATCTGGTCGGCAGCCACTCACAAGTGGTGTTCCCTAGAACTCAGTACCGGTACCATTTTGTTAAATATTTTCATCAGTGTTCTTGATGAGGGAATCGAGTACAATCTCGGTGAGTTTGCAGATGACAATAAATTGGATGAGAGTGTTGACCTGCTTGAGGGAAGGAAGGCTCTGCAGAGGGATCTGGATAGGCTAGAGTGATGGTCATGGCCAACTGTATGAAATGATTGTCCCTCTACTCAGCACTGGTAAGACTGCACCTCAAATACTGGTGTTCAGTTTGGGACCCCTCACTACAAGGATATTTGGTTGATGGAACATATTCAGAAAGGAGCAACGATGTTGATAAGGGACTAGAAAATGAGACAAATGAGG
Source organism: Aythya fuligula (assembly GCF_009819795.1). Classification (NCBI taxonomy): domain Eukaryota; kingdom Metazoa; phylum Chordata; class Aves; order Anseriformes; family Anatidae; genus Aythya; species Aythya fuligula. The sequence goes on from NC_045593.1 coordinate 29,608,126, forward strand.
AGCGGCTGAAGGAACTTACATTGTTTAGTCCTGAGAAGAGGAGGCTAAGGAGGTTGCAGCAAGGTGGATGTTGATCACTTTTGGCAAGTGATAGAACATGAATAAATGGTCTCAAGTTGTATTGGGGGAGGTTATATTAGGTGTCAAGAAGAATTTCTTAACTGAAAGGGTGAATTAATAATTACTTAATTAGAATTTCTTAATTAAATGCCACCTTAAAAGTGTGACTAAACACTGCAACAGGCTGCTGAGGGAAGTGATGGCATCACTGTCCCTGGAAGGGTACTTAGGGACATTATTTAATGGTGTACTTGGTAGGTCACGTTGATGGTTGATGATCTTAAGGGTCTTTTCCAACCTAAATGATTGCATGATTCTGTATACATATGTATACACATTTGCATTCTGTATATAATATAGTTAATATAGTTAATGTAGTTAATATGTGTATAAAAACATGTATATAGAATATATATCTCTATATATTCTTATTTTTTCTTTCTTTTTTTTTTTTTTCAGTTCTAATTCAAATATAAATTTTATTTTTTTGATATAAGGAAAAGAAAAATATAGAAGGAGTTTTTTATTTTTTATTTTTTGTCAAAGTAGAGTTCATAAACAGAAGAGCCTAGACATTTTTCAAAAAGAGGTGATAGTTGCAATAGTACAATTGAACCAGAAGCTGTGCAGAAGGCCTTGACAAAAGGCAGCATTTTTTTCTTTATTCATTTTCTCAGAAGGGTAAAAGAAAATGAGGTGTATATTGAGACAGCTTTTCAGATTCAAAACCAAACCAATACAGGTGTGCAATGTCTGTTCTGGTATTTCCTGTCCAGAGCCTGCATTGCCACTGCAAGGCCCTTTCTTTCCTTGGTCCCTGTGAAATTAGTCTTCTTATCCTCTGCCCAGTTCTCTGAGTCTTGACTGAGCTACACACTCTGCTTGCCTCGAAACCTATCAACACAATCGTACATTTGCTTTTCTCTATCTCACTATCAGACTCGTGTCCCTCCATTTTAGAGTCCTGCATGCCTGACTTGCACATTCTCAGCTCTTGCCCTGAATTAGCATTGCTTTTTTTTTGTGCTACAACTGCAAAAAGGTACCTTGTGAGCACCCTGTGCAAGGAAGCATGGTTAATTTTCTGCATGTTGTCATTGAGTACTAAGGAGTACTTTGTCACTTCCTGCACTGAGAGCACAGAGCTTGTTGTTTTTTTTTTTTTTTTTTTTTTTTTTTTTTTTTTTTTTTTTTGTTTTTTTGTTGTTTTTTTTTTTGTGCTTCTGGAGTGATGAAACTTTAACATCATTAGTCACATTATTGCTCAAAATGTGAAGATAATTCTTTTTAGATTCACAGAAGTTTGTAAAGGGCTTTTTAAAGTAAAGCTTGAATGTCTTATAAATAAATCTGAGGCTTTAATTCTCTGTAATTATCTTGTCTGTTATCTCATATGCCTTTTAATCTGTAATATCTTCTCCCCATCTTTAATGATGATTGTCATTAAAAACAAATAAACACAATAACAACAACAAAACACACATACACACTTCTTCTAGCAAATTCTGGGCATTTTTGAAAGTTTTTCTTCTTACGAAAATTCACTTGGAGAAAATGAGTTTTGAATCTTCATACAGAGAAGATCACTGGCTATTTTAAACTTGAAAGTAGTACATAGTTATGCTATTGCAAGAGGGTTCTTGAATGTAAGCCACAAATGTTTTTCAACTTGCCTAAAACACAAAATGGTAATTCTGTTGCTTTCCTGTGTTAATCTGTATACATTGCTTTTTCTGCTAGAACAGCATTAAAAAGACTCTGAGAGTTGGGAATGACTTTCTATGTGTATCTGAGGAGGTAAGACTTGAACTGGTCCTTGATACCATATAGAATTAGGTGAATTGGTTCAGGAACATTATCTTAGAGGCAACACATCATCCAAGAACTGTTACTTGGCTTCATTCCATGTTTTAGTGCCTTTTTTTCCCTACTCATATTTTGTGATAAGTAATATATAATCAAGCAACACTTCATCAAATGTTCTTTTAAGAGTGTAACGGTCCCATTACTTGGTTTCTGGCTTGTTTTGACAGGATAACTTTTCATGTCCGTGTACCTAATGAGGTGGTAGAAGGAAAAAGATTATGTTTTCTTCATGACACTGAAGGCCAGAGATGATGATTAAATGTGTAGATAGCTTATTCAGCATGTTCACATTCTAATAAGAGACAGGTGAACTTAGTAGATGAACATGACAAAAACACAGAAACACAGAGCTACTGAGTTTGGCTGTTTTCTCTGGGGAGTCATCAGCACCATCCCAGCTCTCACCAGGTTGCTCAGGGCTGTGTTAAGGCAAGTCTGAGTATCTCCCTCTGAGAGGAGTCCAGTTCTCTCTATCTTACTCCCCTTATCTGGTATTTATACATAGTGACAAAAATCCCATGAGCCTTCTCTTCTCCATGATGAATAGTCTCAGCTCTTTCAGCCTCTCCTTACAGGAGATGCTCCAGTCCCTTCATCATGTTAGTGGCTCTTTGTCAGTCTGTGTCCAGTATGTCCCTGTCTCTCTTCCACTGTGGGGCTTAGAACTGGGCACAGTACTCCAGGTGTGGCTTCACCAGTCCTGAGCAGAGGGTAAAGATTAATTCCCTTGACCTGCTGACAACGATCCTCCTCAGGCAGCCCAGGAGACTGTTGGCCTTCCTTATCACAAGGAAGGGCTCATTACTGCCTCAGGAGTAATGGTCAGCTAGGAAACCAACATCCTTTTCTGTCAAGCTATTGTCTGGCCAATTGGCCACCATACCAGCACATGGGATTATTCCCATGCAGATGCAGGCTTTGCTGAATTTCATGAGGTTTCAGTTGGCCCATTTCTCCAACCCTTTAAAGAGAGTGGTTAAAAGAGTGCATTTGCTGTGGAAAATGTGAGTAATAAGACAATGGTAAGAAGATCTAGATTAAAAGGTATAACATGGCAGGGAAATACTATCTTTCCTTTTGAGGGAGATGGGAGGAAAGAAGACAAGGTTGTAAAATTTATTTTATTCTTTTCATGGACGAAAAGATGGACAACTTCAGATCCACCCATGTCCCCCGCTGTCTGGGAAACAAACATACAAACAAACAGTCATGCTAGTATTTCAATGTCCTCTTCAACATGACTGCTGAAATACTTTCCACCTGAGATTTTACCTTTAGAAGACACAGACATCACTAAATTAGACACTGGACCCTCTGTTTAAGTGCCCTCCTTAAACATTTCCTTCTTTCTTCTGGTGACCTGAAAATGGAGAAGAGTTGATTACAGCCAAAATGCCATTGGGTCGTTTGGTGCAGGATGACAGAGAGTTAGGAGCTCACTTGGCTCTACAGATGGGGATGCAACTGCTGTCAGTCATAACAGAGGCATTTTACCAGTTGCTGTTCCCAGATGTAACACCTGCAGTTTCGGTGACAGTTTTCTTAAATCCAGTAGTACCACTTGTTTTAGTAATCAAAAAAAAAAACAAAAACATTTTTAATCTGGACCCTCTCTGTAAGATCTAGCAGTCGTCATGCATGAAGGGAGACGACAACAATTATGGTGACTGCCAGTGGAGATTAGGCCATGACTAATGCACACAGGAAGGGCTGTGTGTGAGAAACCTATTATGAATGAAAACACACACAGACCTGATCTGTGTATAGACAGATATATTTCACTTTGCAGAGTAAAATCTGCCACCTCCCATAGTGGTAAATTATCAACCAATATTTTATACCTACTTATATGTATATAACCTCTATAAATTCAGTCATGCAACCTTTGGTGAGTGAGATTGTCTTCACTGAGAAAAAGGATGCATTTTGTGTTAAAAAGAACCACCTCAAGTTGTCTATCTAAATATAAATTCTACTTAAAACAATATGTTTTTAGCCTACTACCTAATTTGAGGTAAAGGCAACCTGTGTAATGCTTTATTTAGGACTTCACATTGAGGTAGCTAATTTCTCTTATCTCCCTTAAAATCAAAACATACCTCTTCCAGTAAATAATTAATGCTAAAGAACTCCAGGTAGCACACAGCAACAATAGTTTGTTGACACTTATTGATCAGGATGAGTTTTTTTTTTTTTTTTTCTCCTACAATCTTTCTGATGAAAACTCGGTGTGAGAGAATTTGAACCAAAGACTGACATAAAAAGAGATTTAACAAAAAAGGCAAAGAGAGGGGGAAAAAAAAAAAAAAAAAAAAAAAGGAATAGGGAAAGAAAAGGGGAGGGAATATTTTTTCTAAGAGAAATTTAGGTTTTTCATCAAAATCTGTGTGTTTTTTGTTTTTTGTTTGTTTGTTTTTTGTTTTTTTTTTTTTTATAAAAACTAGATGTTTATTTTTCATTAAGTAAAGGTCTTTGACATGCGGCAGAGTTTCTCACTAGTTTGTATAAGAGGTTTAGATGTGCATTAACTCTTCAAATTTTTCCTATCTATTATCACAGCACAATCCTTTTACAATTCCATTTTTTTTTGCAGATGAATACTGTTAAATAGAATGTATGTCAGTGACAGTGGCAGATTATACCTTTAACACCTGACTCACTCTGTAGTGTTCACAGCAAGTGAATTCTTGAACTGGGCTTACAGTTTACTACCTGTTTTGAGGTTTAAGCTTCATGTCAACAAGCTTGAATTATAGTAACTGACTACCATTTAAAACTGTGGGATTTAAAAACTGTGTAACTGACTCATTTTAAAAATGAACCTTTTAAGAGTATTTTTGTAGATGCTGAAAGATTTATGCAGGCTTAGGGCTGCATAAATAAAATTATTTCTTTGCAGAAGGATATTTTTCTAAATAATAAGCATGTATTTGGAACAGTGTTAGGTATTTCTAAAGTGCTTTTGCTTCAGAAAAAAATCCCTTCAAAATATGAAGTTGATTTTTGAAAAGAAGTTAGATGACCTGTAGAGTCCTGATTTAGATTTTTTTGCATGCATCACATGAAAACATGCATTTGATGAGCTCTCCCTGAGGATGTATAGCAATGAGGTCTCAGAGTACTATAAGACTCTTTTTATTCAAAGAATACTTGGATGAGTACCACAATGTCTTCTGCACCAATAAATAAATAAATAAATAAATAAATAAATAAATAAATAAATAAGGCTCATAGTAGAAAAGTATGTTGCTTGGCACACACGAATGCACTCAATCACTTTACAGCGACTTACAGATGACTTTTCATTTTGTCTTGGAGCTGTAAGCAAAATGCTGCAGCTGACAATCAAGTCTAAACTTTATCATCAACTTGCCATGGCACCTCCAAACTAGGCAAGTTGCCTCAGTTGTTGGTCATATTAAAAACTTCACTTTGGTGGTATACAAATACCTTCCAAATACATTAAGAAGGGCATGAGAGAGAGAGATTTAAGAAGATAAAAAGAAAAAGGGGGGGAGGAGGATATGAGGTTCTTTGAGGTACTACAAGCAGCTACTAAGATACACTGCTAATTCTTGTTGTTTTGCAATAAATATTTCTTATCCTTTTAAAGTACTTTTCTGTACAATTTCCATACAATCAGTCTGGGAAGTTGAGGGAATATAATGAGGGAAAGAAGGTGAAGAAGGAGGATAAAATACCTCTTACTAGTGAAAAGATTCTCTCACTTCATTATTTAAAAGGATGTTCGATGATACTTGCAACAAAAATATATTAAATTTGGGGAGGGAGAATTAATTAATTGCAATTTCTACTTAACGTTCAAAAATTTTTGAAAGACCGTTTGTTACAGTAGAAGGTATTGAAAGTAAGAATATTCCTGCAGGGGATTTCAGCTCAAATGCCATAATATTGTATCATCACGTGTGAGGCAGCATGTTAAAATGAATACACTCAAATTAGGCTACCTGGTCTGCTTTTATTGTTGAAAATTAAAGAAAAGAAAAAAAAAAAAGGGGGGGGGGGGGGGGGTGGAGAGAGAGTGAGAGACTGCAAAAGTGGTGCAAATAAAAGGTATTTTTACTATGCAACTATTTACAATGGATTTTTAAAAATGCCATTTTTAGTCTGACAGTGTTCTTTTCAGTTTGTGAGATCAGGCAAAACACTTCTCACACCTACACATCCTTATAAGTATTGGCACAAATTACACTGCCCTGAAGGATGGTAATCAGCAAGATAAGTATATTTCCTTTCACAAAAAATATATATTTTTTTCACTTTTGTTTCTCTAGAACCTTCTGAGAGAGAAATTGTCTATATAATCAAAATATTATATTTACTTCTCATCACTAAGTAGAGCACACTCTAAAAGAAACTGAGGGGATGTTATTGTTCTATTCACAGTATGCTTTAAAGACTTAAAACTAAAACTGATCTACACAGGTCATATAAAAGTAATATAAATATTTTGTATCTTAAACATGCTTAATTTTTGATAGTGTCTGCTGGTGCTGCCGGTGAGCCCTCACCATTCCTATTCCCTGCCTTCCTAAATAAACTGATGCTATAGATCTCTTTAAGTTTTCTGAGGGATTTTGTTGTAGGCAGAACTAAATTGGCTTTGATGAGTTGAATATTCAAAATTTTAGACTGGAGTCTAAACAAGGAGAGGATAGAAAGGGGGAAACTAAGCTATATGCAAAATTAAGAATTGTATGCAAAGATATTACTGAAACAGTAATAAATTATTCAGTTATTTTACTTATTTTAATGTCATTGTTAAATTATGGTACTGGTGAATAATATCTTTATGTCTAAACTCTAGTGATTCAGCACTTCCCTATTTATTCTGGTGCAAAAATAGTCTTTCGTTTCAGCTTCAAGTCAGCAGTAAATCGTGTGTCTTCTACATATGAGCTAGATTTCATTGCCAAAAGACTATGGAATGGTTCAGAAATCTCTCTGCCTGGCCTGTATTTGCATCAATATTTAAGTCTGTGACTTCTCAGAAATGAAATATATTGCTTAAATATAATAAATTATTTATCTTAGATGTATGACAGAAATTATTTTTATTTCTATAGGTACGTGTAGGTTAAACACCTTCAGTTTTATGCATTTCTGTGATAATATTGCAACTGCATTTGATTAAACTTCACATTTAATTTTCTTTCTGAAAAACAAACAAACAAACACATTAATTTAGCTTTTCATTCATGGTGTAAAAAGCCAGATGGGTGTGCCTTAGCTTACCACAGAACAGTGTGCAAAGCAAAAACCTACATGTAATCATAGAATTACAAAATCACAGAATGTTTTGGGTTGGAAGAAACCTTCAAGATCACCTAGTTCCAACCCCCCTGTCAGAAGCAGGGACAATCCTCCACTAGATCAGGTTACCCAAAGCCCCATACAACCTGGCTTCCAACACCTGTAAGGGTAGGGCGTCTACAACCTCTTTTGGCAACTGGTTGCCTAACCACTCTTATTTAAAAAAAATTCTTTCTAATATCTAATTGGAATCTATCCTCCTTCAATCTGAAACCAGTACTCCTTATCCTATCCCTACAGGCGTCAGTGAAAAGTCTTTCAGCATCTTTCCATTGAGCTTCCTTTAAGTATTGAAAGGCGATGATAAGGTTTTACTATAGCCAGCTCTTCTCCAGACTAAACCCTCTCAGCCTCTCTTCATAGGAGAGGTGCTCCAGCTCTCAGAATTCTTCTTGTCTCTCCCCTAGAACTAGGTGTCCTGTTGTGCCGGGGGAAGTTCAGTTTGGACTCTAGGAAAAAATTCTCAGAAAGAGTGTTTAGGCATTGGAACAGCTTGTTCAGGAAAGTGGTGAAGTCACTGTCCCTAGAGGTGACACCTAGAGGTGTTTAGGGAAAGGGTAGATGTGGTACTTAGGGACACAGTCTAGTGCGCAATATTGTTGGTAGGTGGATGGTTGGACCAGATGATCTCAGAGGTCTTTTCCAACCTTTATGATTCTATGAACTCTCATAAGTCAATATATTTCTTGTACTGTGGACCCTAGAGCTGTATGTAATGCTCCAGCTGGGGTCTCATGAAGGTGGTGTACAGGGGAAGAATCACCTACCTTGGCCTACAGGCAATACTCCTTATGCAGCCCAGGATATGTCTAGCCTGTAAGCGCACACTGTTGGACCATATCCAATTTTTCTTCCACTGGTATCACCAAGTCCTTCTCTGCAGAGCTGCTCTCAATCAGATTGGCACCCAGCCTGCTCTAATACTGGGGATTGCTCTGACCTGGATGGAGGACTTTGCACTTGTTCTTGCTGTACTTCATGAGGTTCACCTGCACCCATTCTTCCAGCCTGCTCAGGTCCCTATGGATGACACCCCTTCCCTCTGGAGCATTGACCAAACCACTCAACTTGGTGTCATCTGCAAAATTGCTGAGGGTGCACTCCAGTCCATCATCTGTGTCATTAATGAAGATGTTAAATAGTACTAGCACCAGCACAGAATGTTGAGGGACTCCACTTGTTAATGGTTTCTATTTTGACTTTGAGCCATTCGCTATAACCGTTTGTATGTATACAGCCAGTTCCCTTTTCACATTATAGACCATCCATCAAATCCAATATTTTCAGGTTAGAACTAAGAATGTTACGGTATACTGTGTTGAAGGCCATGAAGAAGTCTAGGTAGATGGTGATCATTGTAGAAGATCACCAGATTAGTTAGGCAAAGCGGTTTATTTCAGAAGTTATCATGAAGCTTTGGTAACAGAAGCAGTAGGAGGGAGTAGATCCCAGTAAGATGAGGTTTGTCATCACTGACCTAACCAACTGCTCTAACAAAAATGAACTGGATGTGCTGTGTGGAAGATGTTCTGTAAAGTAAATGTGCACCTCCCCTGAAGAGTCACACACATAGTTCTTAGATTTATCGTGTCCCACTGCTGAAGAACAGCTAAATACGCCAACGGACACTTGGATGTAAGGGCTGTCCCTACAAGCTGTATCAGGCTCTTACCTGCTAAGGGTTTGTGCCATATGCCTTCCCCAGAATATTTTCTCATGTCAGAGAAAAGGTAAGGTTCTCTTGGGCATATTTTAGAAGAAAATGATATCTGTGTTACTGTAGGAGTTACAAAAGGCACTTAAATATAATAAAAAAGGAAGGATCTTGAAGCTTATTTTAATCCTTTCAATTTAAAATGGTGGGAATATCTGTTCAGAAATACGTGACCTGGACTAGCAGTGTAAACTGTGTACATCTAGGACTATAAGCATACACACAGGTTTTCTCTACGTAAAAATGCAACAGTTTAAGATCCGTGATTCAAGATTGAAGGGGTTACAACAAGATAGCAACCTAGAGGGAGTAACTAGAGAGTAGTGAATCACAAGATCAAAGCTGAAAGGTTGAATCTGATGCAGTAGAAAAAAAGGCAGTGAATGATGGTTAGACCAGGTGATCTTGGAGGTCTTCCAACCTTAATGTTTCTATGATTCTATGATTTGCCCTTGGTGAAAGCAAGCTGACTGTCTCTAACCACTCTTTTAGCCTCTATATGTTTCAACATAACTTCTAGCAAGATCCATGATGTTCATGGAATCACAGAATGGCCAAGGTCTGAAGGGACTTCTGAAGATCATCTAATCCAACCACCCTGCCAATCAGGATCACCTAGAACACATTGTGCAGGATGGCATCCAGGTGGGTTTTGAATATCTCCAAAGGAGACTCCACAACCTCTCTGGGCAACCTGCCCCAGTTTTCTGTCATCCTCACAGCAAAGAAATGCCCTCTCATACTTAACCAGAACCTCCTGTGCTTCAGTTAGTGACCGTTACCGATTGTCCTGTCACTGGGCACTACTGAAAAGACACTGGCTCTATCCTCTTGACAACCTCCCTTCAGATATTTACATCCATTGATGAGGTCTCCCCTCAGTCTTCTCTTTTCCAGGCTAAACAGGCCCAACTCTCTCAACCTGTCCTTGTACAACAGGTGCTCCAGTCCTCTCATCATCTTAGTAACCTTCCTCTGGACTCACTCCAGTAGCTCCATGTCCCTCTCTTACTGGGAAGCTCAGAACTGGACACAATACTCTAGGTGTGATCTCACAAGGGCTGAGTAGAGGGAGAGGATCACATCCCTTGACCTGCTGGCAACATTCTTCATAATGCACCTCAAGATACCTTTGGCCTTCTTGGCCACAGGTGAACATTGCTAGCTCAGCCTGTTGTCTTCCATAACTCCCAGGTCCCTCTCTGCAGAGCTGCTTTCCAGCAGGACACCCTCCTACCTGTACTGGTGCTTGGGGTTATTCCTCCCTGGGTGCAGTACCCTGCACTTGTCCTCACTGAACTTCATGAGGTTCATCTCGGCCCAACCCTCCCCAGCCTGTCAATGTCCCTCTGAATGGCAGCACAGCCCTCTGGGGTATCAGCCACTCCTCCCAGCTTTGTGTCATCAGCAAACTTGCTGAGGGTACACTCTTGGCAGGGACTCAAGTGAATCTAACCAGTTAATTGTTCCCAGTGTCTTCCTTTTTACCCTTAAAAATAGATGTGATATTTCCTTTTTTCCAGTCACTGGGGACTGGATCTTACTGTCCTGACTTCTTGAGCTTGATGGAGAGTGGCTTGCCAATTATATCTGCCAGCTCCCTCACTACCCTGGGATGCACCTCATCAAGTCCCATGGTCTTGTGTACATTAAGATTCCTGAATTGTTCTATAATCCAGACCTCTCCAAAGAAGAGATTGACTTTATTAACCCTGGCCCTGGGTTAACCCATTAACCCAAGTTTAGACACTTGGAAAGATTTAAGAAGACTGAACACCAGTGAGAACTGAGGGAAAAAATGTTGTTGAGTACCTCAGCTTTTGCAATATCAGTCATCACTAGATAGCCCAATATGTCTAGTGGTGTGTGTATGTGTGTACATTTTACTTGGTTCTCCTTTTCTGATTAAGATCAGAAGAAGCCCTTTTTGTTATTTTTCACATTATTCAGCAGATACAGTTCCATACTTGTATTGGCTTTACTAATCATATTCCTACATTCCCAGGAAGCATACACATATTGTCACCAAGATGTGTGTCCCTGCTTCCCTGCCAATACATTTCCTTCTTGCTCTTCAGTTCAGCCCAGAGGTATTTACACAACTGTGCTGGTCTCCTGACTTCCTTTCTTTATTTCTTGCACTCAGGGATCAAGTGTTCTTGTGCTCAGACAAGTGAAACATCCTTCCCATGGGATTGTATTCACCATTTCCTTAGACAGGTGAAAGTTTGCTTTCTTAAAATTAAAGGTCTTAACTTTGTTCTCAACCCAGCCTTTGTCCCTTGAGATCATGAATGTTATCAGAATATGATCACTGCAACCCATGCTGCCACCTATCCTGATCTCCCTGATGAGATCATATGGGTTAGTGAGCAAAAGGTGAAGTAAAGCTCTTCTGGTTAGAGTGTCAATCACCTGGATTAAGAAATTATTCTCTAAGATTCTTCTGGACTACTTGCTGCTGGCTGTGCTGCTTTTCCAGTAGATGTCACAGTCATTGAAGTCCCCCAGCTGAAGCAGGGTCTGCAAACATGGTTTTTCCTGTAGCTGTAGAAAGAGCAATTCATGGCATTCTTGTGTTGATCAGGAAGCCTGTAGTAAACACCTGCCATGAGACTTCGTTTGTTGGCTTGGCCTCTATTTCTCATCTATAAGCTCTCAACCTACTCATTGTTATTTTTCAATGACAGTACCATTCTTTTACATAGAGGGCAAATGCACCATCTCTCCTTCTTTGCTTAACCCTTCTGAACAGTTCCTAGCCATCCATTGCAGTGCTCCAATTCTCTGAGTCAACCCAACAGGTTTCCGTTATAGCAATTATAACAGTTTTCCAGTTACACAATGGTGTCCTACATGATGCTGTCCTTCTAAAGAGGAGTTCGAATTTGGTGTTATTTCAGTAATTGTAGGAATTGTTATATTTAAGGAAAAAGTTGGAAATAAATAATCAGGCCTATAACTCTACATTTCACATAAATGTAAATTTACTATTAAGTGGAGTATTGCACAGTCTTGTCTACAGTCATTGAGACTGTTTGATGCAAGTTTTCCCATCACTAGTCCAAAAAGAACTAATAACAGATCTAAAACAGAGTGTATGCAGAAATTGCAGGGCTGGACAGGGACAGTGGGAGCCTTCTCTGTGGCCTTAGCAGTGTCTAATGATAAAGGAAGTATCTGGATTCACAAAGCTTCTTGTAATTGCTGTATGATTTAAAGCTTACATTTCCATGTAATAAATAAGATACGATATTTGCAAAGTAGAATAATTTTCTGTACTAAAAGTTGACTTTTTTCCGTACTAAAAGTTGATTATTTTTTTATTTTTGTATTTTTTTTAACATGGATATTTTGTTACCATTAGATCTACAAGAAATAGCTTAAAATCTTGTATCTTTTTCAGGTCTGGTGATATTCCAGATGCAGAAGAGCAAATTTCCTTGTACCATGAAACATCTTTGTCCTTTTCTTTCTACTTTTTATTGGAATAACTATTAATATCACTACTATTTATTTTATTTACTTTTATAAATGCATATATTTACTATGGTTAGAATTGATCGGGCCATTCATCCAAGTACATCTGTAGCTATCATTTCAATGCAGTGCTTAGTTTATTCACCAGGGGTCATCAAAGGTCTGGATTTTCTTTGTCTATTTAGGGATGTAATGAATGATGAAATTTCACAACTTTCTTCGGGCCCTGGTGTTTGGAAATGTCCCTGTAAACCCCCTACAACCCTATCACCCAGTTTGTGGTAAATGTATAATGCAATCTGAAGTCTCATTTCAAATATTTAAGATAACATGCTTTTAACAGAAAACTTAGACTGAGAATCAGTTTTTAATGCATTCTTCTTCTTCTGATTTTAAATGTCCCTTTCGTGCTATTTAAATGAAACTATCAGCAAATGTAGGGGTAATAACAGCTATTCACTCATTGGGACTAAGTGGCAAAACTTACACTAGATCTAAATCTGGATTTCCTCTGTATTCTGGACAGTTTAGGATGGAAATCAGACTTTTCAGCCCTGTCTCCATTATAGCCTCTTGCAAAGAGGCTATAATTGTTTTATATAATTTATAATTTTTTTTCTTCAACAATGAAGAAACAAGATACAAATGTACTGAAGAAGCACTTCTTGTACCTATATAATTCTGGCTAAAATGTACTCTATTGTGGGTAAAACATGCAATATAAAATGAGTTAGTTCTTGTTATCTATAAGCTTGGGTCACTAAAGGAGTGTAAGACATACACTCCTGGACAAACTTGTCAGCAGTGAAATATCAGGTAATATCTCCTCTCATCTGTAAAGACTTGGATATGAACTGAAAAAAAATTTCCTCATGATGCCAGGTGTCACAGAATGAGTTTCCAAATCTGAATCAGACAACAGAGTCCGTGAGAGGTAAGTGTTGGATGGCAAGAGGAAAACCAGCAGTATCAGGATGAGTCTGAGGTACCTCTTTCTTCTAGTTTCCACCAATGACTGATGGTACCTCCCTACCCCAAGAGCCTACTGTACAAACAATGATTTTGAAAAGGCTGAGATAGTCAGATATTGTACTTAAAGGATGTATATTAATATCTGAAGTAGGTAAACCTTGCCAAGTATTCAGTGATCCTGACAGATCATTGTTTAGAAAGTAATACTTTCTAAACACTTTTCTGCCATGGCTAAAAGTCTGAAGTAACCTGCTGGCTGCTCTGAACTTTGTGACTGCTTGTAATACATTACAAGTGTATTTAATGACCACCACATTTCCATTAGACGGAATAACAAACCTGTGTCACATAGATTAGTCTCTTTCCACATAACCTTGTAATTCTCTGTAAATCTTTCCTTCCTCTCTATCAGCCACTTTCAAGACTTTCCCACATTTAAAGCATCCAATTTCATGAGCTCTAATTGCTAATTACCTGTGGTTTCTGTTTCATGCTTACATTATTACATATTTTAAAAGAATTGCACTCATATTAAAACCTGTTCTACAGATACAATTTGCTTCACCTTTGCAGATTTTTAGGTATCTAAAGACAAATTGGGTCCATGTTGCATTCCGTCACTGGGTCACTGGTGTACTGATATGTTTTCTCTTCTTTGCCCTGTTTTCAGACCATCTGCAAGCATTTTTATCATTAGTATCTATATCATATTATTTTCAAATTGACCAATAAAGTTCAGGAATGTTCAGGGGAGATTTGACTAACAGAAATATTTACAGACAGCTAGATTAGACAAATAAAACTTTGTTGTCATTACTCACTGAAAGATGCCTCTAGAAAGACATTGCTAGCACAGCTACCTCATCACTTGAGAGGCAGTTTTTTACACTTCTTATCTTTATTGTTGTTGCAATTTTGTGCTTGCATTTGCAACACTTTCATGAAGATTACTATACAAATTATTTCCACTACTTTTTTTCTACCCTCATTTAAGTCAATAAGCTGTATAGAAGAACCCCAAACCCACCATTTATATATCAAATTAAGAGATACATATGCAAAGGAATGTTTATAGTATTCGGAAAACAACAACAAAAACACCACCAATAACAACAATCTTCCTTTTGAGTCCAGTTTTCATATGGTTTTTATATGTTCCACAAGTCATCTTCTGGCCATTTCTAAAGTCTCAAAAAGATGACAGACTGCTATATTTGATTTACCAACACGATCAGGACAGGCTCAAGGTAACTAGACATAAAACTTATATACTTTGGCTGAGATCAATGCATCAGTTCTGATTTACACCAGCTGATCAGCCACTCCTAATTCAATAAAGGATTATTCTCTCTGTTTAATGAATGTTTTTTATTGCTTATTTTTTGGACAAGCGTATAGTAAGTTTCAAGAGAAAGCATTTATTTAATGATCTAGATGAAGAGAGTAATAGAACAGAAGCAGGATACAGCAATTAATATAATATCAGCATTGATACAAGAATACATCCTTTTTGAGACTAATTCCAAAAGACAATCCACTTTGGTGGAAAGATAATGAAAACTAATTTAAAGAGCAAGTGAGAACAGAGCTTGCCTGACTTTAATTTCATTTGTCTTAGTATGAAATGTGTGTCAACAGAGATACAAGCTAGAAAAGTATTCAGCAAACACAGTACCTGTGATTGGGTAGCTATCATGAAATACACTGACTGTGTATAAAAAGATCCTAAGAGTTTCCTGTTAGTTTTTCCTACTTGGTCTTGTCTTCAGTTGCTCAGAATTCTCCATGTGGGCTTCACATACACATCCACAAGAATTAACAATACAGTCTCTTTCTCTCAAATAGCAGAACACTAATTATGTATTTCTAGTGCCTTTAATGATCTACAGCGACTGACCACCACTTTCTGTGATGCTGCTGATAGATCATGGAACTTTGTAAACTGAAGTGATTTCAAGTAACTCCGAGAGAAGACCATTGTCATGCTCCTAAACTGCACCTGGGAAAAAAGTATTTTGCCAGCATTTTCTTACTTGTTTTTGTCTCACAGATCTCAGAATAGTTATGTGGCAACATTAAGGAGAAAACTCAAGTGATGTCAACACTCTTTATACAATTGTGAAGGATTATTTTTTCTCTGCAGGACTGATGATAGCAATTAGATATTTGGAGACTCTGTTAAGTCTCAGTTTTGCAAACAGGCCTTGCTCAGCTCAGCTATGAAGTCACTATTAATTTTTGCAATTTTGACTCTTTTAGGGATGGCATGATCACTTTATACCGCTATATCTAACTGGGATTTAAAACCAAACCAAACACAAAACAGACCATATAGACAGGAATTTATGGGAATAAGTGACTACTGAGAGTAGAGAGAAGACCACAAGCTATAGGCAAATCTGCACAAAGCGCAGATCTTAGCTTGCCTCATTTTATACAATAAGAACTTCTAAAGATGACAAAGAGATATATATGAGTGCCATTCTGCAGAATCTGAGTTTACTTTAGTGTTGGTCTCCAACAGAACCAAAGCTGTATTACATTATTTAACGGATACATCTGACACACTTGGCTCATGTTATCTGGCTTCTTCTCTTAGACCTAATGAAGCTTAAATTAAATTTGTTCACATATCTATTGTGGAATAATACTCATCAGAATCAGACAAATACAATGATGAATAAAATCATTTTCTTCCCTTCTAACCTCCTGTGATACTCAAATTCAGTGAAGACTATCAACTGTCTGAACTGTCTGAAGAATTTCTTTTAGCAAAGGGAAAAATTTTTGGAACCATCTCTGAGACAACAAAATTTGGAACAACAAATTTGATGTCTGACTTAGAAGGGTACTCAAGGCAACAAACAAATCCATTTGTCTGTACTGGTCTTTCATTTGTGAAGATGTAACAAAGTGAAAAACAAAACCAATTCGCTTTGTGTGTTAGTTTACTTAACTATTTCATTGAAAGAATGGGAAATGTTGCACGCATTGTGTCCTATGTTTTGAATTATCCATTAAATCTGCAGTGCAATAATAATGAATTTGGCAATTTAAGTTATGAGGATACTTGTGTTGGGAGCTTTACTATCCCTCCTTATCTTTGGAATGGGCATAAGTGATTCATTTTTCATTTCTTTATTTCTTCTACTTAGAAGACTGTTTTAAGAGATGAGATGTGTAGCATTTATCCACAAATATGTATGCCAGAATGTTGTTCTCTGTGCACTCACCAGAATACTAAAAGTCTCTGTGTTAGAGCAGGTAAAAAAAAAATATGGGGGGGGGGGGGGGTAGGAAGCTATGATAGTATGGTAGTAACAAGGACTACTAACAGCAGAGCAATAGTACAACTGAAACTGCTCTTCAAAAAGAACAATGTTATGAGATCAAGGCTCATCTGAATGCTTTAATTTATTTGTTCTGTTGAATAAAGATGTTAACCGTTTAGAAAATAATTGTAAAGATGTTTCTGTTTAGAAAGCAATTAGTATAATAAAAGCAATTAGTATATTGATTTTAAGACTGCTGTTTTCTTTGATTAACTTTAGAAAACTGCTGGCTTAAGAGTATTCAGCTTCATCTTTTATACATATAATTTTTCAATAGCAGATAACAACATAACTGCTAGTGCAAGGAATCATGCTAAAACAGTTTCTAATTTCATTGCTGCAATTCATAGAGTGGATCCAGAGGAAGATGATAAAAATGATCAGAAGGCTAGAATACCTTTCCTGTGAAATAAAATCGAGACAGTTGGGGTTATTTAGTGTGAAGAGCGGAAGGCTCCCAGGAGATCTCTTAGCATCCTTCTAGTACTTAAAGAGGGCCTACAGGAAATGTGCGGAAAGACACTTCATGGGTTATGTAGTGATAGGATCAGGATAATGGTATCAAACTGAAATAAGGTAGATTTAGATTAGATATAAGGTGGATGAGCCATCCCTTGAAGTGTTCCAGGTCATGCTGGATGGAGCTTTGAACAACCAGGTCTAGTGGAAGGTGTTCCTGCCCATGGCAGGGTGGTTGGAACTAGATGATCTTGAAGGTCTCTTCCAACCCAAACCATTCTGTGATTCTATGTTTCTAAGTACAGTAGGCCAAGACATGAGGGGATTTCTTTTGTCAAATGTGGAAGCCAGATTAATCATAAAGAAAAATTTACATTTTAAAATAATGAATTCAGTAGACAATTATAAATAAATAGAATCACAGAATCACAGAATTTCTAGGTTGGAAGAGACCTCAAGATCATCGAGTCCAACCTCTGACCTAACACTAGCAGTCCCCACTAAACCATATCGCTAAGCTCTACATCTAAACGTCTTTTGAAGACTTCCAGGGATGGTGACTCCACCACTTCCCTGGGCAGCCTGTTCCAATGTCTAACAACCCTTTTGGTAAAGAAGTTCTTCCTAAGATCCAACCTAAAACTCCCCTGGCACAACTTAAGCCCATTCCCCCTCATCCTGTCACCAGGCACGTGGGAGAACAGACCAACCCCCACCTCACTACAGCCTCCCTTGAGGTACCTATAGAGAGCGATAAGGTCGCCCCTGAGCCTCCTCTTCTCCAGGCTGAACAACCCCAGCTCCCTCAGCCGCTCCTCGTAGGACTTGTTCTCCAGGCCCCTCACCAGCTTCGTCGCCCTTCTCTGCACCTGCTCAAGCACCTCGATGTCCTTCTTGTAGTGAGGGGCCCAAAACTGAACACAGTACTCGAGGTGCAGCCTCACCAGAGCCGAGTACAGGGGGATGATCACCTCCCTAGCCCTGCTGGTCACACTGTTTCTGATACAAGCCAGGATGCTGTTGGCCTTCTTGGCCACCTGAGCACACTGCTGGCTCATATTCAGCCGACTATCCACCATCACTCCCAGGTCCTTCTCTGCCTGGCAGCTCTCCAACCATTCCTCTCCCAGCCTGTAGCTCTGCTTGGGGTTACTGTGCCCCAGGTGCAGGACCATGCACTTGGCCTTGTTAAACTTCATGCAGTTGACCTCAGCCCATCGGTGCAGCCTATCCAGATCCTCCTGCAGAGCTTTCCTACCCTCGAGCAGATCGACACACGCGCATAGCTTGGTGTCATCTGTGAACTTACTGAGGGTGCACTCGATGCCCTCGTCCAGATCATCGATGAAGATATTAAAGAGGACCGGCCCCAGCACCGAGCCCTGGGGGACGCCACTAGTGACTGGCCTCCAGCTGGACTTGACTCCATTCACCACGACTCTTTGGGCCCAGCTATCCAGCCAGTTTCTAACCCAATGAAGCGTGCGCCAGTCCAAGCCAAGAGCAACCAGTTTCTTGAGGAGAATGCTGTAGGAGACGGTGTCAAAAGCCTTACTGAAGTCAAGGTAGACCACATCCACAGCCTTTCCCTCATCCACCCAGTGCGTCACTTTGTCATAGAAGGAGATCAGGTTCGTCAAGCAGGATCTGCCTTCATAAAGCCATGCTGACTGGGCCTGATAGCCTGCTTGCCCTGCAAGTGCTGCGTGATGACTCTCAGGAGGATCTGCTCCATGAGCTTCCCTGGCACTGAGGTCAAACTGACAGGCCTGTAGTTTCCCGGGTCTGCCCTCCGGCCCTTCTTGTAGATGGGCGTCACGTTTGCTAGCCGCCAGTCAACTGGGACCTCCCCTGATAGCCAGGACTGCTGATAAATGATGGACAGTGGCTTGGCTAGCTCCTCTGCCAGTTCTCTCAGTACCCTTGGGTGGATCCCATCTGGCCCCATCGACTTGTGCACATCCAAGTGCTGTACCAGGTCGCCAACCATTTCTTCGTGGATAGTGAGGGCCACATCCTGCTCCCCATCCCCTTCCACCAGCTCAGTGTACTGGGTATCCAGAGGACAACTGGTATGGCCGCTGAAGACTGAGGCAAAGAAGGCATTGAGCACCTCAGCCTTTTCCTCATTTTTGTAACTAGGTTTCCCCCCGCATCCAGTAAAGGACAGAGATTCTCCTTAGTCCTCCTTTTTGTGTTGATGTATTTATTGAAACTTTTTTTATTATCTTTAATGGCAGTAGCCAGATTGAGCTCCAGATGAGCTTTGGCCTTCCTAATTTTTTCTCTGCACAGCCTTGCTACATCCTTAAAGTCCTCCCTAGTGGCCTGCCCACTTTTCCAAAGATTATAAACCCTCTTTTTTTCTCCTAAGATCAAGCCACAATTCTCTGTTGAGCCAGGCTGGTGTTCTTCCCTGCCAGCTCGTCTTTGGGCACGTGGGGACAGACCGTTCCTGCGCCATTAAGATTTCCCTCTTGAAGAGCGCCCAGCCTTCCTGGACCCCTCTGCCCTTCAGAACCACCTCCCAAGGGACTCCACCAACCAGTGTCCCGAGCAGCTCAAAGTCAGCCCTCCGAAAGTCCAATACAGCGGTTTTACTGGTCCCCTTCCTGGCCTTGCCAAGAATAGTGAACTCCACCATTTCGTGGTCACTCTGCCCAAGACAGCTCCCGACAATCACATCCTCCACCAGTCCTTCTCTGTTTATGAAGAGAAGGTCTAGCGGGGTGCCACCCCTGGTAGGTTCACTAACCAGCTGCGTCAGGAAGCTATCTTCCACGCTCTCCAGAAACCTCCTAGACTGCTTTCTCTGGGCTGTGTTGTGCTTCCAGGATACGTCAGGGAAGTTGAAGTCCCCCACGAGAACAAGCGCTGAAGATTTCGCAACTTCTGTCAGTTGCCTGTAGAACTCCTCATCCGTCTCCTCATCCTGGTTCGGCGGTCTATACCAGACCCCGACCAGGACACTAGCCTTGTTGTCCCTGCCGATCCTAACCCAAAGGGACTTGACCTTGTCATTCCCAACCTCGAGTTCTACAACCTCGAAAGACTCTCTAATATAGAGAGCCACACCACCACCCCTTCTGTGCTGCCTGGCCCTTCTGAAGAGCTTATAGCCAGGCATTGCAGCACTCCAGTCATGAGACTGGTCCCACCACGTCTCCATGATGGCAACCAAGTCGTAGCCTGCCTGCTGCACGATGGCTTCCAGCTCCTCCTGTTTATTACCCATGCTGCGTGCATTGGTGTAGATGCACTTCAGCTGGGCCATTGCCTTATCCTCCGGCCTTGCCATTATTCCCCCTGGCACAGCCCCAACAATCCTTGCTTCAGCCCCATCCCCCTTCCTACCTATTTTAAAGCCCTCTCAATGAGCCCTGCCAGCTCCTGGCCCAGGATCCTTTTTCCCCTAAAAGATAGGGACCCATCTGCGGCCATCAGGCCAGGTGCTGAGTAAAGTGCCCCATGGTCGAAAAACCCAAGATTTCTGCGTTGGCACCAGCCCCGGAGCCACGTGTTTAACAGGTGGGCTTTCTGTGTCCTCTCTGTACCCCTCCCTGCCACCGTAGGGATGGATGAAAACACCACCTGCACTCCCGCTCCATCCACTAACCGTCCCAGCCCCCTAAAGTCTCGTTTGATAGCCTTCAGGCTTCTCTCTTCAATGTTGTCACTGCCCGCCTGGACTATCAAAAGAGGATAATAATCAGAGGGGTGTACCAGGTTGGGAAGCTTCCTGGCAATGTCCCTGACCCTGGCCCCAGGGAGGCAGCAGACTTCCCTACGGGTAGGGTCAGGCCGACAAATAGGGCCCTCTGTTCCCCTAAGAATAGAGTCTCCAACAACAATAACCCTCCTGTCCTTCTTGATGGAGGCGTGGAGTCGACCAGTCCTGAGGCGTGGAGTCGACCTCCTCGCCCTAGGCATCCTCCTGGGAACACTTGCTACCTCTTCCTCAGCTACTGGTCTGTCGAGCTCCAGGGCCTCAAACCTGTTGTGTAAGGGCATCTGGGAATGCGGGACCAGAAGGGGAGGGCATCGCCTGTGATGTCGAGCAGGGACCTGTTTCCATTCCTCCTGAGATTCCCTCCCTCTGCCCGACGGCTAGAGGGCAGGGGGTCCACCTCCATTTGGGGTGTCTCACCTCGGTACCTCTTCTTGAGGTCCTGCAGGGAGTTACTCCACCAGTCTATCTCCCGCTCACACTCCCTGATGGCCCTCAACCTCTCCACCTCCTCCTTGAGCTCCGCCACCATGCGGACCAGGTCATCCACCTGCTCGCACCTCATGCATGCAGTTTCTCTGCCTCCCGCCGATGGCAGCAACAGGCTCAGACACTCCCTGCATCCGGTGACCTGAACTGCGGCATTTTTTAACGGGTAGTTGGTCTGGATGTGTACCGACTTTCTGGAGAGCACACCGTGCCTGGTGGAGACCATTATCACCTAGCTAACGGCTGTAATAGGTAGATTATATAAATATATATTTATATAAATATATATATAAATAGGTAGATTCTATGAAAAAAAGCTGGATATACCATGCCATTTTAAGTTAATAGGAGGGCAAATCAGATAAAATTACTTGTCAGTAGAAAGCAAGAGCTCTATAGAAAGTAAAAATATTACAATACAATGAGTAGTCATAGAACCAATTCCCATTCACTATCCCTACTGATTCTTACAGAACAATTTGATGTTTCTATTTGTATCAGTTATTATTTCCATGTGTTTTAATATGCTTTCTATGTGTTTTTATTTTATTTTATTTTATTTTATTTTATTTTATTTTATTTTATTTTATTTTATTTTATTTTATTTTCTAAATACATAGAAATAATTATGTTTTCTGGAATGCTTGTGACATCCACTCATATTATGTAACAAGGATCCTTAATTTGCTTTGAAAGATTTTTCTAAAGTTTTTAAAAAAGAAGAAGGGAGAGAAGACTTTTGGTCATCTAAATCTATGTTTCTGTCATCTGTATATCTTTTGCATGTCCTTTATGTGAAGTGTCATATATTTCCCCTCATTAAGTGTTATAAGGTATTGCAATCCTTTCAGCTGACTGTTGTCACATGGCAACAACATATTTTCATATGCACCGTGTCTTTACCTTCCTTTCCAGGTAATTTTGAATATAAGATGTTGTTAAATCCTGACGTATCTTGTGTTTTCACAATGTGTTTAAAAGTATTTTAAGTATTTTTCTAAGGCATTTGCTCTTAAATGTGATTAGGCACCTATCTGCTGCTTGAGTTGATTTCCACGGAAGAAGTGCATTTAGAATGGAAATTATTATTATTATTATTATTATTATTATTATTATCATCATCATCATCATCATCATCATTAAGTTGTAATTTAAGATGGCCAATGCAGTTGGTACCTTAGTTTATGCTGTTCCCTCCTAAATCTCCTCTTTGACTGATAGTGTACTGTTAGGATATGGAACAGTACTTCTTTGCTCCCAAGTAGAGCTTCAGTTAGAATCTGATCGAGTTATTGACTGAGTCTATATTTTAAAAAATGGTTAATTGGGAAATTCAAAATATCTTTCCCAATGTCCTTATATTACACTGGACACTGTCTGTGTTAATTCTAAGAAAGTTTTTTCGTAGTGAATCCAATGGTAAACTAAGTGAAAGACTGGAAATTTGATAGAAACCCTACACAGAAGCTCATCATGCTTACTTTAAGAGTACCTGCTGTACATGAACAGCAGGCTCATAAAGCCTTGACATTGTTAATTGCTTTTTATCATGCAAAAACATTTCAAGATGTTCCAGGGGCAGGATGTTCAGAAATTTGATAAAGGATCTCAAATGTTTTCTTCAAACCCAAATATCTATGTTGAATGTTCTTTGCTATTCAGTGCTCTCTGTACTAATATTTCCAGGATGAAGATCTTCTGGGTCAAAAATCAAGCCTTCTCTTCACCTCAGATATTTCCTTTATTCTGCTACAAAAAGGTTTCAAGGCCCTATATGTGCAAGAAATGAATGATTTCTCTGTCCTTCTCATTCTGAAAATCTCTCAACACTTTGCTAATCGTGATCTTGAGCTTCGCTGTCAGCTTTCCCAGATTTTAACTTTCTATTTTCAATTCCTTGTGACTTAAGACAATGCACTGGTTTTCTCAGAATGTTTACATTCTTCTATGGGGGCAATGCATGTGGGTTTTTAATTTATTTTTTTACCTATATATTCTGTCACCATTGCCTGCTTTCAGGTTACCTGATCAGAGGAGTCCCACTTAAATTTCCATTTCTGATTGCATAAATTCTGGGGTCATGGCATCTGTCATGCTTTCTTTTGACAGTTGCCTGAAGCCCAGAGCACTTCTGAAATCCAGTAAATATTTTACTTAATATTTCAATAACTATATTTTTAGGATACAGAATTGTAACTAATGGTTCTGAATGCAGCCTGACTACAGTCTGACATGGGAGTCCTCACAAAAGCTATGTGTCACGAGTTATTCATCCCAGGGATCATCCAGGGAGGACATTGAGATGCTGCTTGCTTGCCGCTGGGCAGTTGGTATCCCAGGGCTGACAAGTGGGTCAAGCACAGAATTTCAGTAACAGCAAGGAGGTCCACCTTGAACTCTGCTCTGGTGAGGTGGCCAGGAGCACTCTTCAAGCTGTCTCAGAGCATCTGAAAGAACACATTAGCAGGAATCAGCATGTTTGTGAGGCTATTTTGGCCTATTTTATTTACAATTATTTTAAAGCAGAGCCTCTATCAGGTGAGTTGATTGTACAATTTTTAAAGGAAAAAGTAGATATTTTCAACATGCTGCGCAGTATAGAAACACATCCAGACAACACAGTAGTAATATATTTTACATTCCTTCAGAAGATCTTTTACATATTAAACTGTTATTTTACCAGTGTATTTTGACATCTTAACCATACACCAAACCAAAGAGTGTAGCCACTCTGTAAGGCAAAAATCATACCATAAAAGCTTGTTGACATCAAGAAATTAATCTTACATGAAAAGGCCACTCTTTACTGTTTTCCCATGTTTTCCTTTTTATTCTGTAAAGTCAACCACCACCAAGAAATGCCAAAATATGTATTAGCAAATAGCTTCTTATGTAAACACTGCAGTTCTGTAATATTCTGGCATGAGGTAAGAAATTTTTCAAATCAGAGTCTGAAGAGATATTTATGAATATTTAGTGATGGAGTTTGTTGCTTTTCAAACTTTTTTTTTTTTTTTCCAAATAAAAATGGGAAATTTTCTCACAATGAAATTGAGCAGTGTGATAAAACAGAGATTAAAAGAAATAGGTGTAAAAGTTTAAGAAAAGGGAAAAAAAAAAAAAAAAAAAAAAAAAGAGTATAAAAGTTCAATCCAAAGATCCACAATTACACAAACTCTCTGTAATTTCAATAGTCCTGTTCTTCTAGAAGAAGTTTAGGGTAAGACTTAGTAGTGGGGTTTACACAGCATGCATTATTCTTAAAGACCAGTAGCAAAGTATCTCAGAAGTTTCTGTGGTGCTTTTTCTGCTGAAAGGTAAAAATCTTTCATTATAATCTGAATAATATCCTTCCTGGTTGAGAAAAAAATATATTGTCTCCTCAGTCAACTTTTGTAAAATTCTGATAATTTCAACTGTTTAAAAATTATAACAACAAAGAATAATAGTATACTTTATTGTTTTGAGCTAATAGAATAAAATCAAAATCCAACATTTCTTGGAAGCTTTAGAGTGGCGTCAGAACACGTAGTGAAAATACTGTGAAATCTGGACCCTGTTTTACTACTGCTGATCATGACTCAAACCAGATAGAAATATCAGGAGGAAACAAACAAACAAACAAACAAATAAATAAAATATAATTTTCCTATCACTTGTCATATTGGTGATTTTTATTTTTGCATTCTCTTCCAATCATAGCCATGCTGCAAATACATGCAGTCAGTTTACACCATTTTACTGTAGAAACTGTACAGAAATACGTCTGGAATTCAATCCAAGCAGCTCCTAGAAAAAAAAAAAAAACAACAGTTGTGTTATGTTTTGTTCCCAGTTGCATACATCTAAACTTCAGCATCCCCAGCTCTTTCCAAATCTCTCTTATGGTGACTTTAACACAATGTAAAACCCTCAGATTTGACAGCTGCATCTTGAAACCTTTTTAGTTTACATTTAATGGATGGCAGACAAAGATGAAAGATGACCAGTGAAACAAGTTTCTCTCAGCATTTCTAGAGAATTACTTTATTTCTTTACTTATTCTTTATTACTTTATTTAATTAACTAACATTATTATCACACAATGATCACAAAAATGGGATTAATGATTAGCCATGAACTATGTAAGTCACAAAGCTTTCTTCTGATGTTTACTTTAAAGGCCTTTTTCCATTGGTGCAATATATGAGAAGAAATAAAAGGTAAGGGACACCTATCTAGGAATCTGTCTCATCTCTTATCTCTCACTAAGAGATGTCTTTGCAACTGAGAAGAAATTGCTATCTGTGTTTCAATGTGCTCTCTTCTCAGCTGAATTCAGAATCACCTAATCACCTCAGTCCAGATTTCACTGTAGTTTCACTGTGGAAATGAGTCCTTTTTATCCCACTTCACCTCACTTTTTAAGATGATTAAGCACTAAATTCCTCACTTCATTCACTTTAAAGGTTATCTTATGGTTAGGGAAGTTAAGAACATGACATTGATGACAGATTTCTAAGCATCTGTTTGCAGATCACTTGAAGTTTCTTCATACCTTCTGTGTTGTTTTCCATAACATCACAGAGAGCATTCTCAAAGCAAAGTATAACTGCTAACCTACTTCTTCAATCTAAATTCATCCAGATATTTTTGTACTAGGAAGAGTATTCTTTTGAGTCCTTAAATTCATTGCTCTAAAGGAGCAGATCTGCACACACTTTCTAGCAGTCATCTTCTGAGGCTGAATGCCTGATTCTATCTCTACTGATACTGGTTTATGTTCACCTGGTTTCCGGGACTTTAAGGAAAGAGCTGTGGGATGGTAACCGTCCACATTAACCTACTACATACATGTACCTGATCAATCTGAAAAGGAAAGAAGAATAATCTTTTAAGCTGACTTTAAGAGGTCTTTTCAACTTGGTCTCTACTTGTCCTTGTACTGCTCCAATTTATTTTCATTTCTGGAGAAGAAAACTGATCTCTCAGTCTGTTAGTACACCTAGGTATCACAACCTTTCACGTATCAATAAAGAACACAACACACTCTTCTTAAACACAAGCAGACTACATCTTTTCTACATAAACACAGAAGTAATTTCATGGAAACAGATAGAATTACACATCTCCAAAATAAAGGTAAAATAGCTCAAAACCAGGTCAACTAAATCTTAAGAGTGGAAGCCAGCAAACAAAATTAACATTGTTGAACAGTGCACAGGACTGAGAGAGCCACCAAATTTAGTAAAGATCACATACCATTTAGATGAGGCACATTATCAGTTTCAGGAATGATGACACTGTTTCTTGGAATCCTATGACTCAGCAAGGTTATTTGGGTTGGCATAATATTGGATTTTTTAAGAATTTGTGTATTTTTACATCTTGTGCAACTGCCACATGTTACTAGGACTGTTGATCTAAAATGGATAGGAGCCTTATACCCTGTTTTGTTTTGGTTTTCAGTAAAACAACAAAATCCTTGGAAAGGTAACAAGTGAATGCTTGAAGTTTATCTGCTACCAGAAATTTGCCTGTTTGTGATTTCACTTTTCATTTTCAGGATGTTTTTGAAATAACTTAATGGCTTTTGGTTCAGAGGAAACTTCTCACTGTAGTTTTTAGAAGTTGTTTTGCAGAACAAGCTTAAGAGACCTTGGAGTTAAAAATGGGATGAAGAGACTTTTGCTGACACTCCCAAGAATGTTCTAAATGGGCAGCTGCTCCTTCCATTGTAGTTAACTGTGATTTATTTCCAGTCTTGGGACCCAGACTTGTGCACTTTCTTGAGGATGACTGTCCATCAGTATCAGTGATAACTGCTTACACAAGTGTGAGTTGCTTTGATGCTGCTTTATAGAAGGTGAAATACAATATATGTACTTCAAAAGTAGTGACAAAGTATTCAGTCCAACCTTGCTTCCACCTTTTTCATATTACCATCCTCTTCTGGATGCAACATAAATCCTCTAGAACTTCTACCTTACAACATCTTTGGGGGCATCTCTTTTTCTTGGGGTCACCTCCACTGCTGCAAAAGGGAGGCAGCAGCAGATTTTGTCTCTTCCTTCTCACCTCAGAGAAAGCTTCCTTTCCCCACATAGCACTTTCCCATCAGTAGTGTTCCCTCAGCTTTGCTTTTACATCATAGTCACCAGCTGACATTTTGTTTACTGTCAGCAAGTGGCATTGTCTTTGACCAAGATAGGGAGTTTTCTAAACCCATGTACCTCACCTCAACACACGTTTCAAACAATAATATGTAGCAATAAGGGTGGACAAAGACACAATGAGTAACACGAAAGTATACAAGCTGACTTTCTTTCAAGGTATGGGGCCTGGATCCCTCCTCAACAAATGCAAAGCCAATATAAAACCTGCTGTTACTTTCTCAGGATTTGTCCTTTTGCTGCAGATGGATGGAGGGGTGAAAGATACAGGTTATTTCAGTCTTGTGTTTTAAACAGTGGATGTTACTGTTTCAACATGTTATTGAATGGCTGGGCCAAGAGGGTAGTGGTCAGTACTGCAAAATCTAGTTGGAGGCCTGTAATGAGCAGAGTACCCCACAGGTTAATACAGATTCCTGTCCTGTTTAACACTTCATCAATGATCTGGATGATAGGGTAGAGTTGCACCCTCAGTAAATTTGCAGATGACATGGAACTAGAAAGAGTGGCTGATTCACTCGTAGGCCATGCTGTCATCCAGAGGAACTTTGACAGACTGGAGAGTTGGGCTGACAAAATCTCATGAAGCTCAGTAAGAGTTCAGAGTCCTGAGGCTGGGGAGGAAGAACTCCAGGCACCAGTATATGCTGGGTGCTAGCCATCTGGAAAGGAGCTCCACAGAAAAGGACATGGGAGTCCTGGTGGACACCAAGTTGAACATGGACTAGCAATGTGTCCTTGCTTCTATGAAGGCTATCAGTATTCTTGTATGCAATAAGCAAAGTATAATAAGCAGGTCAAGAGAGGTGATCCTTTCCCTCTACTCAACACTGATGAGGTCACACCTGGAGTACTGTGTCCAGTTCTGGGCACCCCAGTACAAGAGAGATGCGGGCATACTGGAGAGAGTCCAGTGGAGGACCACTAAGATGATGGACTGGAGCACCTCTTCCATGAGGAAAATCTGAGAGGTCACAGTAATGGTTTTAGTTAAAAGAGGATAATTTGGGGTAGGTTTATATTAGATTTTAGGAAGAAATTCTTCACTACAAAGGTAGTGAGACACTAAAAACGGGTCCCCAGAGAAGTTGTGGATGCCCCCTTCCAAGAAGTTTTCAAGGTCAGTTTGGGTGAGGCTTTTGGTAATTTGATGTATTGGAAGGCATCCCTGCTGGTGGCAGGGTGGGTAGAACTAGATGATTTTTAAGGTTTGTTCTGACCCAAACCATCCGGTAATGCTATACTCAAAATCCATCTGGACATGGTCTTGGGAAAGGGTGTCCCATCTTGAGTGTGGAGGGTTGAACTGCATGACCTTCAGAAGTTCCTTTCAACCAAATAGTTAAGACCGTTCTGTGATTCTGTGATTCCATGAAAGCTTATTTACCTTCACTGAAGAGTTGCTGACATGTCCACCAACATTACAGAGTTTTCTTCAGCTTCTAAATTTGCCCATAAAATATGGCTTTACTATTTTCAGGGCTGCTTGATGCTGTTTGACCTTGTATAAAGACAGTCTAGAAGGTTACCCAGCCAATAAGTTTATCCAATTCATCCCAATTTAATAAGTGCAGACTTTTGAATGGAAATCATTTTTGCTTTTACTCAAGCTTGGTGAAGAACTTGGTTCTGCTTCTCAACCCTTTTTCAAGCTATAGTATGCATATATTTTTGGGGGGCCATCACACGTAAGGTATGCAAAGAATTCACCAAGAATGTGACCACTTGGAGAGGTGTTGTCTGGCATCATTTCTCACCCTGTTGTTTCCAGAATGCCCTTGTACCCTGTTGCATTTTGTTGCCATGCAAAGAGGCATGTTTGGGATTCCCAGGTGCAATTTCCAGAATTAATTACTGGAGCCTCTAAGGAGACTCAGTGAAGCGAAGAACCTTCTGACTCTTGCACATAAAATACAGTCCTGCAGCAATAGGGCATCACAGGTTAAACGATGTAAAGACAGGTGACACACTTCTAACACACTTATTAGCTGCCACTTTTCATCAAGCGCTTCATCTTCTTTGCTGAAGAAATAATAGCCTACTACAAGAGATCATGAAATGCTGTTGCACAGAGAGCTTGTTATCCTAGATGTCTGTGTGAATTATAAACATGGCATCATGTCAGGTGCTCTTTGTCCCCTTTTTCTCTCACTCACTTCTGATAATTAGTTGAAACTCAGCACTCAATAATACTGCCTTTGTTAAATGCCTGAAGGATGAGGTAAGGCTATAGGATTAAGTCCAACATTTTGTAGTCCCACACATAGTCTAGCAGGGAGAAGCCTTCAGATGAAAAAAAGTAGATTACTCACTTTTTCTCTCCTTTCTAACCAAATCCAACTATATGAAATTTAGATGAGCTTTTATTATTGGCTCTTACTAGGCCTGATTCAGTATTCATGCTTATGCTAAACTATCTCTATACAGAATTTTAGAATATCATTTCCAGTTAATTTCAGTGCAAACAGTGACTTAGGTTAATAATTTTGTATTACATGAATAATTTTATAATCATAAAATTATTACATTATATTATTACATTAATTATTATTATGTTAATAATCTTATGTTACATTTTTATAGACTTTTCTCTTATCCCCTATTCCAGAAACAATGAAAAAAAGAAAAAAGAAAAAAAAAGAAAAAAGAAAAAAAAAAGGAAGAGAAAATAGACATTCTTCTTGACTTTGCAGTGAGGCTTTCCCTGCTTCCCACAAAGAATGGGGGACCAGTGCATAAAAAGTTCTCCTTTGCAGTGTAAGTTGTGAAGTTAGTTATGTCAGAGAAGAGTGGATGCATGAATCTGCTTTGCCAAAATTGTAGTGTCCATGTTAACTTGATATTAATGGGTACATATGGTAAAGTGACATTGAGAATCTGCTTAAAGGTTTACATTAAATTGGAACAAGGCTCTCAGGCACTGTGAGCATAAAATCAATGTGACTAATAAAAATTTGGAAGGCAACAAACGACCACTGGATTATATTCCAAATTATAAGCAATCTACATCTTCCAATAAGTAATAGTATCATGTGTCTTTGATGACGTTTGCAATGGCTTTACCCGGACAGAAACTATACTATTTTTTATAAGTGTTACTGGCAAATAGAACTCCAAATTAAGACTAATGTATTCTCCCCTTGTTTTAGGAAAGAGCCTTGAGAACTTTGAAAGGAAAAACATTTTATCGATTTCTGCATGTCCTTCTTGTGTCTCTGTACATATATACTATAGAGATATATTGTACTACAATTATTTTTTATTATTTTCTTTGCCATTTTTCCTCAAAAAGTCATGCTTACAAGCCTTTTCAATTGAAAAAATAGTTTAAATTACTTGTAATCAATCCCCTGTTACTGACAACTTTGAAATAATGGTAATTTTTCTTGCAATTGAAACCTAGTTATTAGAACCCTCTAATTCCAGGCTGAATGCTCATGACCCTTTTCAGGTGAAGAACTAGGTTATAGATCTGTCACCTCCTTTGCCCTTTGATTCTTTAAAGGCATGTGTGTTTACAACTCAGTTCATCCTCACCAGAGCAGTCAGGCCTCCTACAACACATAGTAAACAAGATAGGAGACGTAGTTTTTCCATTCACAGGACCACTGTTTCCCAGTGGGACTTAGGAACAGCAGCTTAACAATACTTATGATGTTTGGTGTTACTAGCAGCACCCTGATCTTGATACCATAGTTTGATTAAACTAAATAAACTAGCTAGATAGAAATTTCATGTTTGCCTTCATGAAATTTAGTTCTGGCTTGTTTCAAGGAAATTGGCAAAAAGTGCTTGAAACATATCAGTGGTTTAGTTTTCCTTTTAGGTTAAACAAAATATTCAATGTAAATTTAGACTTGAGTACGATTTTCAAGAAGGGCATACTTAAGTTATCCTACCTGCCTTCTTTTGCAAGCAGAAAGGTAAAAATTCACATTTGTTCTGTTCCAAAATGAGTAACATGTTTAGTGTGCTTTGTCAGTTTGATGAGTTAAGTTCTACCCCCTTACAATTCAGATCAAGAATGTAGCGTGTATACAACTGGTAAAGTACTGATTTTGACACTTTATGTCAGGAAGAATTTCTGAGCAACAAAAGAGAAAATATAGTATAGTTAAAGATTTGTCCTCTACTTTCTTGGTTCTGACCTTAGCATAACAGAATATTCCAAAGCCTTTAAATACAAACAACAGTAATAAAAGTAAGTATTAGATTGCCCAGTAGAAATTCATTTGATATAGTCTGTTGTGTTTGTTGTGCAAAAAACAGATACTAGACCTCTTCAACTTTTTCTTAGTATAGATGGCCAGAATTACAATAAACACAAACCTCACAATTACAGTGTCAACCCCCCAACCAGTCAGCTTCCTGAGGATCCATTTTGCAGTGGGATTCCCAGGTGGCACAAGCTTATAAAAATTGTTCATCTGTGCAGGCAGTATCCTTGGGAGAAGCACAGGCTACACTGAGCCCTGGGTGACACTGGTTGCCCAGTTGCTTCAGAAGATCTTTAGGTGTGCTAGAAGTATATGTGACCCACACTGGCAAGCCCTTGGGACAAAGTAGCATAAAAGTCACTTGTAGTCATAATTTTCATCAAGGGTCTTTTTTTCTCAGCTAACAACCTTCATCATATGTATTGACTCGAACCATAGCCTTGAATAAGGCCATCATTCAGTGAAAGTAGAAGGATTCACAGCTCCATCAGTGAGGCATGAAAAACTGATCAGGCCAAGTAGTTTAGCTTCAGCTTGTTCCTGTGTGTTAAATGTCCCCTTGCAAGTCACATAATATGAAACTACAATGAAGAATATTGAATCGTCAAGCTCAATCTTTTTTTTTTTTTCTTTTTTTTTTTTTTTTTTTTTTTTCATTTGAGCCATTGAGCATAGCCTCACTGACGGTCATGTTGGTGTTAGGGATAAAAGAAGAAAGTGTAAAGTAAATGCAGTTAGGCCACCGTTATGTAAGCCTATTTTAGCTAAACACAATCTCCCCCACCTTAATTCAAAGCAAATTTACTCAGCAATGAACAAAACATGAAGTTTCCATGAAAAAGGTCCACTAAGCTGAAGAGTCCAACTGCAAGCACAAATTCTTCATCTAAAAGTTTCTGCAGTGAACAGGGCTCGTAAGTAATTAAGAACAACTTCAAATAGCAGAAAAAGTATAGCAACAGGCAACAGCAACACAGTCAATCTGTGTGCCAGCCTTTTATTTCTGATTAAAACTTCAAACTGCATTTGTGTTAGTTTCATAATCTGACTTTATTGTAAAGGTTGGTTCAGATTTAGTTAGTGTACTCATGCTAGAAACTACTGTTATTGTTGAGATTAAGTTTCAGCAGGTGAAATCACAGTGCTTCCGGTCTCTTATCATGATAGTAGATGTGTCAGCCACAGTTCTAGCAACAACTTTTTTTTTTTTTTTTTTTTTTTTTTTCCCAAAAGAATTTTGCTGGTATTTTCTGAGAATTTTGAGGGATTGAGGGGATTGAGGAGGCTGGGTCACCCTGGATTCCATGAATTTAAATAATCTCACTGTGCCTGTACCTGGAATAGTTAAAGTTGGGTGATTTACATGTGTAAGCATCCTACAGTGTGCCCACTAATGGACAGGGTCAAGTATGTCTGGCAGAATGAGAAAAATGCATGACATTGAGGAAATGGTTAAATTTTCATCTGTCTACCTAGATATAATGCTTTATCCTGTGTATCTAGTTGCAACCATGCATGAGGTTTGCATTTTCTGGTTATAACAAAGGTATGTGGAACTTTTAACTAGACACATAGAAAGGCATTCTTTGTTACAGTTCACTGAACTAGCCTATCTCATTTGTAAATCATTAATGATATTGACTGCTGGGTAAGCTTACTTTGGCTGTAAATCTATAAATGGCATGGGAAGATGTGGTAGAATTACTTTTCATACCTTGCTTTTAAATGAGAAAATTATATTTTCAGGGAAGATAGATGCAAAATATAAATTAAAATTTTGGAAGAAAGCATAGCAACCTCAAAAATCTAGCATTTTTTTTATTCTGTAGTATTAAGTATTAGCATTGTATTTCCTGTAGCTTTTTATTAGTGAGTGAGTGTATAGAGTCATGCAAAAACAGTCCACTTTAAAACTTCCAATTATGCAAGATACTTTTTTCTGTTGCTTCTTGAGGAGGCTTATTTACAGTGGTTAACAGATAGCATTTAAAAATATATTTGTGCAGCAGGTAATTAAAAATGCATTCGGTGTTATTTTGGGTGATGAAGTGATCCAAGGTAGGAAATGACAATTTTAATGAATCTTAACATGAAGAAGTATCACAGCATTTTCCTGATTTGCCTAAGAATCTTGGCCTAGGAAAATGGATATAGTGTTTTCCTACAGACATAGTAATTCTAACTTCGAATATAAGACATATTTTAATTAGGTGCAGTAAATATGAATACATTCATATTCAGATGGAAGAATGTTCCATATCGTTTGTATGTTCTTTCTTATTGAAGGATCTAGTTGTATAGCAAATATTAGCTTAATTAAGTTATTTTTCAACAGGGCACAGTTGGTATGAATACAGGAATAGACTTTGTCACAGGTGCATGGGAGAACTCCTGTAACCAAGTACAAGCAACAAAGTAACTCCACTCTGGAATTTCCATCTCATAAGAAATTCTGGTGTTTCAAAATGGTGTTTTGTTCTGAATTAGGACAAAAAAGAAACCACACTTAACAGAATAAAAAAATCAGGCAACTTGATGTGTTTTGCAGGAACATAATTATTGTTGTAATTTCTTTATAACACTGCACTATTTCGCCATAGGAAGGGCTGCAGGATATTGTTAAAAAATGGTTTGGCTCAGGCACCCAAGCCAAGAAAAGCACATGACTTTGAGATATTTCAGGCCATGTTACAACCCAGTGTGTACTGAATTGGTATAATTCTTATTTTAAGGGCTCTATCAAAGAGAAAAACTGAATGGAGAAACAGTAAAATTAATGAAATCCAAGTTCTTCATGGTTGCCCACAGGATCCACTAGCAATTTTTTCTAAACCATGGGGCAAGTTTCCTATATTAAATTAAGATACAGTGTGAATAAGAATTCACTGGGCAAAATGTGGTTTTGGTAAGCCTTTTCTAAGGTCACACACATACCAGGCCTCACTAGGTTTGGTTCGGTTCATGGTTGACTCAGAGCAAATCTTCCAGTAATTTCATAGTAAAATCAGACTTGATCATTACTTTCAAAGGTCTCTTCACAAACATTTTTTTTTTTTCACTTTTTAAAAAAAGTATTTTACCTTTTTTTTTTTTTTTTTTTGGTTGTTGTTCGTATTTTTCACTATTCAGACTAATTAAATATTCTTTAAAAGTTGAAGTATATTTCCCTAATGCATAATGAAAATAGATGTTGTTTTTTTTTTTGTTTTGTTTTTGTTTTTGTTTTTTTTTTCTTATATTAAATGCTCTGAAACAGCTTCATAACAGTTAGAAACACTAACTATTCTTAATGTTAGAAATACTGCTGTAACCAGACAGAAAAGTAAAACTGTGTTTAACTATGTTTGATTGCAGAAACATGTGAATGAAGAAACAAACAAACAAAAAAACTACCACAGCACAAAAATGAAATTAAATGTTCTTCTATTATTTGTTTCTCCACCCAGGGTGTAAACACACAGAGGCACTCACTTGTCTCTACAAATCTCTAGCTTCACTTTAACAATCATTAAATGTGATCTTAATATTCTAATCAAGGTGTTTTTTAGAAGAAATCTTTGAGACATATATATATATATGTCTCAAATATATATATATATAATATATATATATTTCTGTTTCTAATTATTCTAATCCACACAGATACTACCAGTTTTATGGAGAAGGACAATGACTTGAGCAGTCTCAAAGGCATCTCAAAATAAGACGTTCTAATAATCACGTCATTGAGATATATTTTTCCAGTTTTATTTTCTACCATGTGCAAATACTCTCCTTTTTACCTTTTACATAAAAAAAGAATTTTATGAAACAGGACCAAAGAATTTACGATTATATGAAAATTAACTGTAACAAATCATAAAATTTTACACATACTAGTAAAGAAAAAACATAAATTCTTTTGAAAATTTATTTTTCATGGTTTGTAACAGATACGTCATTAGAGCAAATATCAGCCAGATATACATTATGGAAAATTGAGTTCATATCTGTATATATAAGCATCTATAAATATGTAGAAAATCCTGTAAGGTTTTGGAAAAACTTATTCCCACTTTTCTCCTCAATGAAGTGCTTCATGTAAAAAATACTACACAAGTTGCTGCTTTCTGTATATAATAGAGGGATTTTTTTTTTATTAAATAAAACCCCACCCAGCTAATTTTAAATTGTAGTCTTTTTCTTTTGTTTTATCTGTTCTTAGAAAATAGAAAATATATAAAAAAATCATGCAAACAACAAAAAAGTGCTATTTGAATTATTTGCTGTAAAATTACACAGGGAAAACAAAGAATAAACAGTTAAAATTTTTAAACTCATTCACACCTCTTCAAAGAAAGTTGAAAATACAATACAATGTGACTGATGGCCTCAGAACTACAATACTTCATCATCCAGTACTAGGAAACCACAATCCCTATATGTATGTGTGCATATATACATGTACATATATACATAGAGAGGGATATCCAAACACATGTACACCCATGCACTCATACACTCACAAAAGTACTCATATGCAATCTGAAATTATATTTTAAACTCCAGTGTAGACCCACTTCTAATGCAGATATAAAAATACCATGAGTCTGAAAACAGAGAAGTGTATAAAAAGAATGATTGTAAATAATTTCATTAGAGTATTGTTTAATGTCCATGGTCTAAAATAACTTCATTTCTTAGATATGAATCCCTTTAGGAAGTTAATGTTATCCAGCAACTAGAGCAACAACACAAAAATCACCAAGATGCAAATATTTGCACACAAGTCAGTAACTGGCATTATGCATTTCATTTTCACAAGCACCATTTTCATTTTAATATGTGACAAACATGATTCCCTATCAAAAACACGATATTTTTTATTTATTTATTTATTTTTAAATACAATTGCCCTTGGTGATATAAGTTTATCTATCTCCTAAAGTCAGTCTGACCGGAAAGAGAATAATGAAATAATCATGAAGAATCCCCTTTGTCTATGACATGGAAGTAAACAAAGGTGTGCCTTTTTACAGAGTGGTAGCCCACTCTAATTTGCTTAATTTGGCTGTATTCTAGCTCCTTTTTTAAGATTAAGACTTGTAGAAAGCTGTATACTGTGAATGCATATATACATACATAAATCTAGGCATACACAGGAATGAATGAATGACTTGGAAATCTTTCCTTTTTCAAATTAAACTGATGAATGCAAAAATCACACCATTCTTGAAATCTGTCTTTCCACCTTCCCTTTGGTCAGGATCATCTATGACTTACAAGCCATCTCTACTCGATAGCTTGTGCTATCAGATACCAGAAGAAATATTTCAGAAAAATAAAAATCAGTGTGGTAGAGATCTGAAGTCAGCAGCAATATTTCAGTTTGATACACAATAGCTGACGAATCCTGGATAACCATGGAGAACCTTGAAGGATTTCTATATACAAAATTATATATATATATACACATGCATACCCATACAGTGGGCCCAATTCTCCTCATAGTGACTTTGGTGGAAAAAAGTGCAGTCCTACAGGTTTGAAATGGGAAGTGTTCAGCATGTCTAGCTACACCTGCTGAAACAAGATAGGCATGTGCAGAGATCACAGAATGGGCTTTAAGTCAGCACAAAATTAAAGCTTTACTAAAAAGGCCTAATCCTACACTAATGCAAGTGGGCTTTTTTTCCATGTGTATCTTATAGCTGTGTATGGAAACCTGATGTTATTTACTCCAATTAAATATGCATATGGTAACAAATAGAACTACTAATGGAAGGTGAAGCAGAGGGTTGTGCTTGTGATGTGAGAAACAGAATACAAAGTGGAAAAATTTAATAGAGAATTCTCTTTATTTAAGCCATATTATTACTTATTGATTTACACAGTTTATGTACATGGCTTATTCATGTCTACTTTGAGCTTACTGGATAAAAGTCTCTCATTTAAATATATGAGCAGATGTGCCTGTGTGTAAGGACAAAATGCAGGAAAACAATCTTTAGAGCATTACCAGTGTTTACAAATGTCTGGACATAAATTTATCTATGCAACATAATGGCAAATTAAATTAAGAAATTGACCCACATTCTATTCAATAGCTCTGAAAAGCTTCTCAGGATAAGAAAATGTGTATAAACAATTTTTAAAATTCATCGTTCTGGATGAGTGATTTCAGAAGCATAGTTACAGTCTAGCCAGCAAGAAAGAATCTTTGGATTTTTGTCCTTCATATTAAAACAAGTTGTAAGAATATTAAAATGCAACTTATGCAGTAAGTCCACAAAATAGCTGAAAACGGAATAATCTAAAAGCTCAGTCTTACATAATGTAAGTGTTGCTCCCAAACTAAACATCCTCGCAGTGATGACTCATCTCTATTTCAAAATTGTGTTTTTAACTCATACTCTTGCGGCTATCACAAGAGGCAACCTCATTTTATTGTACCCTGTACAAAATTTGAGGACCAGAGCCTGACCCTAAGTAGAAGAAACAAAACCACTAAACCAGTTTTACATTTCTGAATAACCAGAGGGAACACAGTAAACTTACGAGTAGTTCTTCTTACTGAAAATATGTTATGGAAATTAAAATATTAGGGCAACAAAAATTTAATTGAATCAGTATGGATTGCTTTTAAATCTATGGAATTTAAGGAAGAGTATTTTAAACTTTCCTACAGAGTATTATGGTACATACAGCAAATAAAGCCCTACAATATAGTTAAAAATCAACATAAAGTTCAAACATTATTTTTTTATAGCAACTGTGCTAAATATAGATGAAGTCAATGTACCTTCTCATGTAGTGCATTTAACCCTTCTTTGCATGAAGAACTGGGTCAGAAGGAATGTTGGAAAAAAGTAACTGCCATATCATATGGCTTAAATACAGAGGAATGGAAAACACACCTAAACAAAAGCCTGTAAGAAAATCCAGTTCCAAGGATCTTTGGACCCATAGAGAAGACATGCCAATGCCTCCAATGGGTAGTGCCAGGATGTGTGTGTAATTTCTCTCCCTTTTATTTTGCTGGTATGTGTTTAACTTCAGAAGCACCAAATACAAACAGGCTGTGCAAAAAGCTGTGTATCTTTGAAATGTTTGTAGTATACTCTGGTTTTACTTCCTTTTTAAGGAATTTTCTGAAGTTGCATTCTTCAATGATTCTACTGTTCAGGTTGAAAGGAATATAGCCAACAACCAGTTTTCTTATTCAGTCTTCAAATTCCCTTTGAGAAATTAAAAAGAATAAACAACAACAACAACAACAAGAACAACAAAGTAGAGTTGCTGTGCCACAGATGAAAAGAAAAGAAACGATTGCTAAGGTTTTGGCAAAACTTTCTTTCTCCCAATGATCTCCTTCTCAGCTGACTGCTTGGTTACTTGATGAATGCTTGGTAATTTTTTTTGTTTGTTTGTTTGTTTGTTTTTTGTATGTATATTAACCCATATCCCCATACATACATGGTAGTTTTACAGAGAGAAAAAATTTGTAGAGAAATATCAGAAGGGCAAGATGAAATGGAACCAAGTTCTTGTCAGAGTTAGATGGTTTTAGCTTTCCGTGTAGACAGAAGAAAGTTGGCTGGGACAACGATCCACTGCATTTATTTGTAGGAAACTGCTATCCTCTGGCATGCTGCGGGCTGAATCACCAAAGATGCCTGTGGGCCCTGCTGGAAAGTCATAAACTGGGAAAAGTACAAAAATAATTAATTAGCCAGGATAAGTATGCCATGGAGAATACCTTAATAGTTATGCAGAGAATTGGAAACAGCTTCAGACCAAACAGACTAACAAAACAAGCAAGCCTATGTATGTCTGAAATTAATACGTAACTTACTGTTTGCCAAGGGAGGAACTGTCAGAATCAAGTCTGAATTACAGCAGACTTAATCACAACTAATACTTGCACACTTAATGGATACTACAATTGTTATAACTTTTAAATTTAACTTCATGCTTGGTTACAGAATTTCATCATACCCAATACCCAATTTCATCATACCCAATATATAAGACAAAAAAGTATTGTAGAACTCATTTGCCATAAAGCAGCCACTAGGACAGAAATTCCTCTTTTCAATAAGTAATAGATGTAAGCACAAAAATAACTGCTGAAAATTTTTTGTCTTCGGGACTACATCTTTCTATAACATGAGACTTTGAAGTGACATGGCTGCTCTGGCTATTTACTGAAGGGTAAAGATGTAAAGGAGATTTCAAAGAGCAATAAATGTTAATTGAAAATCATGCTGTATAGAAGGACAAGAAAAACTTGGGCATAATATGCAATTAAGTCCTAAGTATAGGTTCATTGCCTTTGGCTGATTCTCTACACAGAGGTAACTTTCTCCTTTCCAGAGCAGCATGCAATACCCTTTCAGTTAGGAAGAGAGGAAGCGAAGTGTGAACAGAAAAGTGTGTAGCCAGACACTTTGTGTCATGGAAATGTGACTAAATGAATTTCAAAACAGAAAAGTCAAACACGGATATAAGAAAATTGATGGTTTAAGTCATCTTAGGTCCCTGCTACAGTTCTATCTGAGTGGAGTGGCTGAGCAAAGATCATGCAGGGCTCGAGGAACTGTACATGTATTTAGAAATGAATATGTGATCTTGTGACTCTCTGACCACCAGAGGTTAGACCATTGAGAAACCCTCAACAGCGCAGAGTTTGCGCATGGGCTAGATATTACAGTGATCCATGGTGACTGTGTCCGAATGCTCCCCTCCTCTTTGTGAAGAGTAAACCCTGTCATAACAGGTCCCAGTCATATTCATAGCTGAAGCAGATCTATCAAAGTCCACAAACTGTACACCACTGTCTAGAAAGTCCCTAGCTGACATTTACCTGTAATACCAGAGTGAGCTGAAAAAGTTCGATGAAAAACACCAAGCCCTGCCTGGCCCACTGATGTAGGTAATAAGCAGTCTTCAAAGGGAGGAACCACACTGCAAGAAACATTGTGTTGTACGTTCTTCTGAGTATCAGGATAATGGGGAGGGCAGAAAGTCTGAAGCTGACCATAAAAACCTAGAACATGGAGAAGAAAGTGGTCAATAAAACAGCTGGACATAGATACAAGAGACAGTGCATGGAATATTGACCATGAGAAATGAATGGAAAAATTCTGACTACAGTAGCACCAGGACTTCAATTATTTTCTGCCCATAAAGCAGCTTTCTAATGAAGCTCCCCAGGACTTTCTTCAGTTGCTACAAATTCCCAATGCATTCTGCTTCATGGACTTCCTGACCCTAACATGATTTCTGAGAGGCACTGACTGAATAGAAGATGAGATTTTTCAGATTTCTCCCTTTAACTTTGCGGTCCTGCTGGTTAAACTGGTAATCTCTAGACTTCACGCTGGTCTAGGGTCTAAAGAATCTAAGAAATGGGTTAATTCAAAATAATAGGATTGCATAAGTAGGGTGTGAATAAAAGCAGCACATTCACCCCTGCTGAGAAAATGGAAGAATAAATAAAATTTTGAGGTTTGCCACTGAGGGCTGGTTGATAGTGGGGGTGCCTCAGAGACTCAGAAGGGCTGCTAGCTAATGATCCATGGGGTCTCATGTTTGTATGCACAGGATTAGAGTCTCTCCTGCAGTTCAGTAGGAATGAGTCTATGGGAAGGAGAATTGAGCTCAGCTACGTCACTTGACATAAAAGATCCCCACCAGGGTTTTTGTGTTACTTTCCATTTATTTATTTATTTTTATTTATTTTTTGTCATTGTTCTTTAAGAGATATATTTGAGAGAGGCATATAAAACTGATCAAATTTGTATAGAAATTCAGATCAAAATATATTTATTTATATAACCAAAAAGCTTCTTGGTGAAACAGGGATATGTACTCAATGGAAGAGGCATAGGCAGATATCCAGCACTATCCTGACCTGTAGTTTTCTCTCACGGAAGCAATGTCATTTCTCCCCCTTAAAATATGCTACCGGATGAAAGTTTTGCAGTTTTTGCTGAGATTATGAAGGCTGGCATTTACAGATTAAGAGACTATGTATTTATTTCTGTTTTCTGTAATATGTTCATTACAGTTCTCAGATGTCTCATATGCTAGTAATGAAACCATTATAATTTCAGTATTAAAATATTTTAAAATTATTTTTACTTTAGGAAAACCTGAGTCACTGTGAATCAAGCTCCTCTGCATTTTCTGCAGCTAGCTGTTCTTGCTTTTCTCTTTCTATGCATAGAAATGCAGGGCAAAAGACAGTGTACTACCTCCAAGATGTCACATAGAAGCTGTGGGCCTTGACTGTCAGAAACCCCAACCCAAACAAACCTCCAGTCCTCAAATTCCTTTGCAAAGGTATGCTATGCTTAGAAACATGCAATGATCACAAAGCACGTGGCAAATTTCCGCTGTATTGTGTCCAGGAGCTAGGTGTGTTTCTACTAACTTCCCTATAGAAGCATCCCCATGGGACTGTTTGCTAAAGCTGCAGTAAGTGTTTATGTAAAGATAAGGAATTTCATGAATAATAGGGATGGAGAAAGGAAAAGAATAGAGTGGAAAACATGCTGTATCACTTTATGTGATATAACCAATTTTCTGCCAAAATGGGAAGAAGGATGAATGGTTTAGGAATTTTATTAGTTATTTTTCCTTTGAGATTATATTTCTGTGGTCTCCTTCAAGGAAACATACACATATTGGCACGTGCCTTAACTGAAGCAAAAACCTCAGTATTTAAAGGCATCAAGATAGGCCAGGATTTTGGACAGGAAAAGGCAACCTGAACCTATGCACTGAAACTCAGAATAGAATTAATAGAGAGGTCTAAGTAACAAAGATATGTGAAATATAGTCCTTGAATTTTAAATAGTAGTCTTGAAAGCCACTTTCGTGTGCACAATGTGAGATACATGCTTAATTTACACATACATAATAAGACTTTAGATAGAGATGTTTCATGGAGTAACATACAAATAATTGTCAGTCTTGTGTCTGAAAACCTGCATGAAGAAAGAGTTTTTTGCCCTCATACAAAGGACCAAAAGAAGATAAAGAAGAAATAAAAAAATAAAAAGAAGTATGGTTCCTCATCCATAGCAGGCTGCAGACATACACATCAGGCACAAACTTGTAGGCTCTGCTTGCTCTAGAGGCTGAACACTCATGGCTTCCATTATCTTTTGCAGAGGCTGTGGGTACTTGACAGCCCTGGATGTAAGATGACAGTTTTGATTTTTTTTTTCTTTTAAAGTTTAACTGGAACAAAACTGACTCAGACTGGAAAGCATGTTAGGAATTTACAACCCATCAATTCTTAAATGTTCAATCCTGGCATTCAGTAAAAAAAAAATGAGTAAAATAAAATAAAATGAAAGAAAAAACAATAGCCATCTAAAACTTAACTTAGAAGTTACATAGCTATTGACAGCTTTTGCCCCCTTTCAAAATGCTTTTAAATTTTTCTCTCAACCAGCAATAGGACACCCTCTGAAAGTTTATTGTTGAGTCAGATAAGTTACCAGAAACAATCATTTCAGTCTACAGTGGTCTGAGCCAGCTGGCAAGACCCCTCAATACACATGCTGAAATGTTCTTTCATACTGCTCTGTACTCATTCTCTATTTCTGCTTTTCTCACAGCGTCTTGTTCCCAATGCAGAAAAATCTGGCAGTAACTTTGACTATTGCTATCCGAAGCCTGGCAGAAAGATTACTTACCTTGGGGTTGAGATATTGTGAGTCACATCCTCTGTGTTTGCTCATTCCCTACTTGAGCAAAAGAATATTGTCTAGCAAAGTCTTAGAAGCTTTGACGCATTGGTATGTTAGCCACTACATTCCAGCAAGAATCAGGGAAGTGCACAAAGAACTTAAATTAACTGATAAACCCCCAAATACGTTTTTAAGATGGAAAAGGAACACAGAAGATTAATACCACTTTCCTAGATACATGGTATTTTTGTAATTCAGTGTCATAGATACCCATCTTATCAAATGCACAGCCATAAACAGGATGGATAAGAAGAGGGGGCATAATTCTCTTTCAATCTGTTATTGGGTACTATACTAAATGTCTCTGTCCATGTCTGTGAATATGTCTCTGTCCATATTACAGTGAAATCAGGTCAAAGCAGAGCTCTTGGAACTGGAGCCCAAACAAGATACAGCAAAATCTCCTAACTTGGTATTATGAACTCTCTAGTTTGTTCACATGGTGCTATGCCCAAACTAATCAACAGTACTGCTAAGGGTAGGATAACATGAAGCCACATAAAATTCAGGCCCTAAACCCTGAGCATACCTCCTGGCACCTCTGTTGAGATTATGTGTTAGGGAATTAATGGTAGGAACAGAGGAACAGTTTTCTACCTTTTTTTTTTTTTTTTTTTTTTTTTTAATCAATGGGAAAAAAAATGAAAAGGCAAACACATTGGCTAACGAACTTCCAGAAATTGAACTTATCTTCTCAGGACTGCATCTCTGGATTGTATCCGTTGCTCTGTTACCAAACTTTTAAACATACTCATGCACAACACACACACAAGGTTACATCAATCATGTTTCTTTGAATCAATACACTATAGCCAAGATCAATGAAATCAAGACACAGGTATTTT
This sequence comes from Aythya fuligula, assembly GCF_009819795.1. Classification (NCBI taxonomy): domain Eukaryota; kingdom Metazoa; phylum Chordata; class Aves; order Anseriformes; family Anatidae; genus Aythya; species Aythya fuligula. The sequence continues at coordinate 29,652,517 of NC_045593.1, forward strand.
TCTGGTATGATAACATTATTTCCTGAGGGAAGTGAAATATTCATACATATAAAAAAATTGCTGTGTGTTGCAAGAATCTCTTCTAAATGCAAGAAGCTCTTGTTCTTTATCATATACAGAGCCTTGACCTGAGAGATTCTGAGTATCTGAAAACCACAAGTACACAGCTCATTTTAAATTCACAGTTGAAATTCTGGTCCACATAAGTTTGTGATAGACTCTTGATCCCATTGACCTGACAGGGACAAAGATTTCATTACTGATATGTCACTAGCCGTGACTGCCACAGTTATCATTTCCACAAGGTAGGAATTTTCTGACAGACATTTATTTCCTTCTCTGTCAGCTCTCTGCGTGGCATCACAAAGCTTTCCCAGAGAATATTTTCTCAAGAAAATCATTATAATTCTTACTGTGATATACACATTATGTGTGAGTGCTCTCTACTGCTCTGGTATGTAAAATTTCTATCTATCTTTGACCTGAACTACAGGTGTTCTATGGTGTTTCTTTGCAGCATATTTCCACAGTGCCCATTGGGTTAATTACAGAAACATCATTTAGTAGCATTTGAGTGTGAAGAGCAAAAGAAAAAGGAAAGCTAGCATAGAGCAAAAAGATATCAGTTGGACATTGTACTTCCAGATGGACTTGCAAACATGGAAAGCTAGAAATATATATATATTTTTTAATTGATTTTGACTCTTGCTAACCAAAAAATAACTCTTACTAGTATAGCTGCCTGTATAGCTACACTAGTATAGTTAACTCGTATCAGCTAACAACTGTTTTTAAAAGAAATTGCTGCTTTTATTGCACTGATTATTTTACATTACTTTTTTCCTTCTTTCATTACTCAGCCAATACTGGTCATCATCTTAACTCACAAACACATATGGCATGAGTTACAGGCATGACTTTAAAGAACAGTCAGATTTTTAGTGCAGAAATGTTTAGGCAGAATTAGAAGCATTATTCATCAGCTATGTTCATGTCCAGAGGATTTTTATGTCACTCTACACTATATTCAGAAGATTGCTCACCGTGAAGGAGGAGTTTCTATAGCGATTTTTCCTATCTCACTCACCTTTTCTGACCTGTCTCAGAAAAATATTTTATTTTTGCAACTGCCTGTGTACTACCTGTAGTTAGTTCCTAACTGCAAGACTCACCAGCACAATACAGGTCCTGGGCCAACTTTTGAAAATTTCCAGGACCAGGACTGTATTTTACATGTATTCTGTCTAGAAGTAGTACAATGGCATCCTAGTCAAGCTGGTAAGTCATCGCACCAGGCTCCAGTTCAGGATAGTTTCAGATTTACTGTCTATGGTTATGCATTAAACAATACTGCAGTGAAAGGAAAGGAAAGGAAAGGAAAGGAAAGGAAAGGAAAGGAAAGGAAAGGAAAGGAAAGGAAAGGAAAGGAAAGGAAAGGAAAGGAAAGGAAAGGAAAGGAAAGGAAAGGAAAGGAAAGGAAAGGAAAGGAAAGGAAAGGAAAGGAAAGGAAAGGAAAGGAAAGGAAAGGAAAGGAAAGGAAAGGAAAGGAAAAAGGAAGAGCTTCATGTCTGCCATGCAGCCAGTTTTTTAACATCAATTCAAAACATCCCATGCTTCAATGGAAATAATGATTTTCACAAGAGGAGGGAGAGACTGTATTTACTGCATTATATAACACTATCTAAGGCGTGAAAAAGACCCCTCAGATATTATCAGGTGTCTGATGCTGAAAATCACTCAAAACAAATCATGAAATCTCAGCTTCAGGCAATATTTTTTCCCATAAAAAGCAGTATCACAATTCAAGTAGCTATTAGATATAAGAGTCTAGTCAATCTTCCATATCCTACATTTCTTTCTAAAAGATAGTGCTCTGTGATCTCCAGGAATTTGTAAATGCTCAGATTTTCTGTAAGGGAGATTTTTAGAACTTGTTTTCCTCAAAAAGCTTTCCTGGCAATGAAATTTTTCTTCCTTAGTACAGCCAATTTAAATGGAGTTGACAAGTTTAAGACTACATAATGAAACAGAATAATGTCACAATTTTCTGGTAGTGGACAGAGCTGAAGTGGCTATAGCTACGGAACTTTAAATCATGAAGAGGCAGGATATGGACTGTAGGAGACAGAAAATAATAGAGCTTCCAACGGCTTATATAACAAATAGTCCAGGCTGGTGAAATAGCTCCATGTTGTTCTTTTACATTATAATGATGTGAACAAGGAAGGCAGAAATAATTTTGTTATTGCTGAGAAAACCTGACCATGAATTCCCAAATATTTGTTCTTTAGAGGGAGAGTTTAGGTAAGCAGATCAGCCACAAATGACAAACAAAGATTTTAGAATAGCCCATATAAGTGCGACAGCTGCACTTAAGTTGGAGGGAGAATATTCTGAAAAAATATTGTCATCTTAAAGTGACAATAAGTTACTTAGTTTTTGAAAGAATGTTTAATACCCAATTGTGGATGTTGCTTTGCCATGTATTATACCTATGAAAAAAAAAAAAAGAAATAAAAAAAGGAGAGTTCAGCTCACATTGTCTTCCTACCAATTTTAATTGCAGAGATCTGTACAATTGCAACTTTCAGCTGCTATCTCTGCATATATAATTCCTGTCAGCAAAGTGTATTTTCAGCATAGCTTTTCCTGTGACAGGGAGGCAAGCATGGTAATACTAATATATGATCAAGTAAGGTAAGGGTTTAATGTCCAAACCCTTGAACTTAATCCATTTTTGGACCCATTTGGGAGACAGAATAAAGCTCTCACTTCAGTTTGGATGTGGAGTAGGGCTTCAATATACATGTGAGATCCCCCCATATGGAGATCTATCCTGGGAATTCTTAAAATGGTTTTAGCGACCCATGTCATGGCCCTCTCTGGACCCACTCTAACAGATCCAAATCATTCTTGTGCTGGGGGCCCCAGACCTGGACACAGCACACCATCTGGGGCCTCATAAGGGCAGAGCAGAGGGGTACAGTCCCCTCCCTCGACCTGCTGGCAATTCCTCTGTTAATACAGCCCAGGATGCAGTTGGCCTTCTGGGCTCCAAGTACACACTGCTGGCTCATGTCATACTTTTGACAATGAACAATGAAAAATGATGAGGAATAACACATTAAGAAACTTTGTTCTGTGTTCTAATGTCCCTTGATTATCAATGAAAATCAGAGAATAGACAAAGCCAATAATAACCCTTTACATCTATTCAAAAATCTTATGGTCTTCTTATACTAAGTTGTGCTGTATAGGGTTACCAGTTCCCAGAAGAAAGGTGCCTGGTTCTCGTATTGATCATGTATGGACTAATACAATAAGAACAAAGCAGGACTGACACCTTCCTTTCTCCTCTCACTCAAAAACTCTGGGAAATGCCTCATGGTCTTGCCTAATCACTACCCCTAGTGAGACTGCTTGCATCTGGAAAAGTAAATAAAAATAAGTGAAAGAAGCCTTAGTTTCTCAAGATACATTTCCTATGACATCTACTATAATCATTCTCAGGAAGTCTGATCAAGAGGCAGAATCCCAAGGCCTGTAAAAGTGCACTGTGCTATGTAGCTTGTGTATGTATATTTATTATATATATATACACGCATTATATATATATACACGTACACATATATGCATACACATATATGTGTATGCATAAATATATTACATACATATATTTAAACAGTTGAGAGGCAACTGTATTCTGTCAATACATTCCCAAAATGTTAAAGTAATTACAACTCAGGCTTCATACTAGCTAAAAAACAAAACAAAACAAAACAAACAAACAAAAAAACCCTGAAAAACAACGCAATATTATGTTCATCTGCTGTTAATTTTCTTCCTGACTTTACAGTTGATTGAACAAAGAAGGAGAGGGAAGATTTGTAGAGACTGTTTACATAATGCAAGTGTGAATACAATTCTGAGAGACATGTATGCTAATGAAAGAAGAGGTTTCCATCCCACCACAATTGCAAGGGATAAAAATATTCCACTTCTTGAAAACATGGTAACTCTTCATGTATATAGTGTGATTAGAAGCATAACATTAGTAAATTAAAATTGGAAGCATCATGGAATTATTTGCAGTTCAATTTCAACTGAAAATCAGTCTGAAGAGAAACTCATAACTCCATAGTAAGATGCATAAATATTAGTGAGGTTAAGAATTTCAAGAAAACCTGAACACAGTGTCCTAGAAGGCTACTTCTTTCAGGAGGAAAGGGGCCTTGAAAATACCAATGTCCTTGAAATGCTTAATTTGAAGCCAAGCAGCAATGACAGACGACTAACATCACTGATGAAGCGTCTTCCTTCTTACCTTGGATGTGGAGACTATTTGGTTGAAAGGAAGGATTTGATGCTGATTGGTATGTCTTTAGATGTAATCCCCCAGGCTGCTGAAAACAGGGAGTCTGTGGAGTTTGTCTCTGCGTCATGGAAGGAGGAACTGAAATTCTTTGGGGACTGATGTGTTGAGGAGGAGGAGTCAGAGCAACAAACCTAGGAGTTCAGAAACAGAGCAAACTATAGAATACTGAGATTTTAAGATAAGAACTGAAGATAATTTCTACTTTACTTAGATCAATACAATGCTTAGGAGTTTGCATAGATAAAATCTTCTAAAAGAACAGTGGATAGCCCAAATACACAGTATGGCTGAGGTTGGAAGGGACCTCTGGATGTCAGCTGATGCGATCCCTCTGCTCAAACAGGGATACCTAGACCAGGCTGCTCATGGCCATATCCGGATGCCTTTTGAATACCTTCAAGGAGCGGAACTCCACAACCTCTCTGGCCAACCTGTGACAGTGCTCAGTCGCCTGTACAGTGAAGTGCTTTCTGATGTTCAGGCAGAACCTCCTGTATTTCAGTTTGTGCCCATTGCTTCTTATCCTAGCACTGGGCACCACTGAAAATGAGCCTGGTTCCATCCTCATTGCACCCTCCCTTCAGGTATTTAAAGACATTGATATGGTTTTTCCCAGGGCTTCTTCTTCTCCAGGCTTAACAGTCCCAGCTCTCTCAACCTGGCTTCACAGGAGAGATGCTTCATTCCCTTCACCATCTTTACAGCCCTTTGTTGGACTCTCTCCAATATGCCCATATCCCCCTTGTACTGAGGAGCCCATAGCTATATGCAGAACTCCATGTGTGGCCTCACCAGTGCTGAGCAGTGGGAAATCATCACCTCCCTCAAAGCAACATTTTGCCTAATGAAGCTCAGAGTACCATTTCTCTTTTGTATGGCAGGGACACATTACTAGTTCATGTTCAACTTGGTGTCCACCAGAACCCTCAGGTCCTTTTCTGCCCAGCTTTAGATGGTGACATATCATAAACTTTGATGACTCTGAAATTAAAACACTGAATTTCAGCTTTACATTGGAAAGATCTTTTAAAATTCTGTGGGTAGGTTTTAATTCATAACTGTAGAAGGTATCCCCTCATAGGCAATTTATTTCTGAGGCATTTTTAGCTGCTAATAGTAAGACTTTTTATCAGCTGTATATGTTAATAAATAGTTGCCCTTCCTCACTGTCAGAGAGTGATCAGTTCTGGTCAATGGACACTGTAAGTTATACAGTAGATTCAGGTTTCAAGTTCCAGAAATCTTTGTTCTATGTATGTTACATAGAACAATTGGGAAAAAAAAATAACCTGAAGGCAATATAATGTATATGAAGGCACGTGTTAAATTGCTTCCAGTTGAGCAGAGCCTGACCACGTCAAAATGTTGATCTGCACTGAAGTGTAAACTGATAAGCCAGGCAGAAGAAAAAAAGGTTCAGACTGAGACTGGCGGTGCAGGTGCCACAGAAGTTCATCATTTCATTGGCATGTTTTATACAGCTCTGTCACTACTGTCACTACAATGAGACACACTACTAAGTGAGAGGATTTTATAGTCTTGTGTATGTATTTTAATTATATTTCCTTTAAAATGTATATCTAGAAGTACATTACAAATACTTGCTACAGTCATTTTTGCAGAGGGAAAGCAGAGGGAGAACTGGGGACCCTGCTCCATGTGACCAAACTATCTACCAGACCAGCTAGATCTGGTCAGTAAATGAAAGCTCAGCTTAAGCTCAGGAATGTCTCAATGCCACTTTCTTATTCATGACATGAAAGTTGGTAAGGCCAATAGAAAGATAGAGGATATTTCTGCAGGAGGGTGAATGAATAATGATATCATATTCCTGTTGCAGAACACCCACTCTCTTTTCTCCCAAAAGCACGCTGCATGCTATGCTAAGCAAAAGTACCCACTTTCCCTTCTCCGTGATGGGTGTGCTCACTGGCTGCTGCTAGGAGAGACTGATGCTTGCAGTCTGACAGGATCCTAAACCATCAATCTGGTCCCTGTCCTTCTGAGACTAGATCTCACTACACTAGATGGCATTTTCCTTTACCTAGTATAAAGATTGTTTTTCCTGCACAAGAATAAGGAAGTTGTAAGCTCTCCCTGAGTACAACAGAAGATGTAAGTCCAGAAGGAGCACTACAGAACACCTCTGGACATGGTCATCTATCACGTAACACGTAAAAATCCAAGACACCTGAGATATTTTATGCTACAGCTCAGAATCAGTTTCTGCCACACATCATCTGTATGACTTTGACCTTATTTGTTATCTATTTATTATATTTCTGGTAGATGCATAATTTACATTTGTAGTATACTAAATGTCAAAATAAACTTTGTTTGATTTACTGACTGTTCAATTTTCTTTGAGAGTCACATTTTTAGGCATATTAGACACAGATTTAAATGGTCTTTATGATGATTTGATATTAGCTTCAAAACCACATAAATTACTTCTGACATGCTATGTAGTTGGAGGAAAGATGTCAGTACTGAGTTGTTCGGTCTTTAATGCATCAAATATTTTTTTTTGTTCCAGGCAACTGCCACAGTGTATACTTAAAGACATATTAGGGAGGAAGAAAATAAAGCATGAATGTGTTTCACAATAATACTAGAAAATAATTTTGAGAGAAAGAAAAAAACAGTAGCTGTCTTTTGATGAAAACATCAGAGAGTTTTTAAAAAGTGCCACAACTGCCTGGTCTCTTTGAGAAAGGACTGGAGTTAGCTTTTTGTATAGCACTCACATAGAAAGACTGCTATTTGCTGCCAGAGACCAAGAACAATGCACAGTAATTTTTCATTACTACTATTATTTTAAAAATCATTGGATATCATTCTCTGTGCTTTCAAAGTTCATTTGTGAAAATTACCTCTTAAAACTAATTTTCTCTTTTAAGTAGCCTACAGCAACAGGCAAAAAAATCCTTTTTGAAACTCAATACGAAAAGCACAGTATTAAAGATTTCACATTTGATTTAACATCTGAAAAATCCTCCCAATGATAATGCACTACTTTGTATAGCCAGACAGGACTCCCTTTTAGTAGACTTCGGTGGTCTTTATAATGATTTATGAATCACTTCATGAATTCCTGGCTTACTCATATGGGTGACTATAGTTATCTAGTTATATTTCCCTTCTGCCCAACAAAAGAGAAGCTTGGACTTCTCTCAGTCCAGATTTGTCCCCAAACAAACCACAGTATGTTACTGGGGGAACTGCAAATTTAATTTTGTTTCTGGAACAATCATGACCAGCTTGTAACTGCTAGGAAATTACCATCAAGAATTGTTGCCAGGCACTGGAGCCCATTCAATCAGGAACCAGCCAGATTTGCAGAAGGGTGCCCTTCCCTATGCCTGCTGAACGCAGAATTAGAGGAAGAATGTTGTTGGAGCTTCAGATAGCCTCTCCCTTTCCAACACTAGCTAGGAAAATGTGTCCAGATAGACAATGACTAGACTAGATAGGAAACAAGATAGATAACAATGTTACCAAATTTTACCAGTTTTGATGAGATCATTTTAAATGGCATATATATATATGTGTGTGTTTTGTTAATAAGCAGTACTGGATAAGACTACACAGGAAAAAGACTACTCTAGCACTTGTTGATTGGGGCTGGGCTAAATGTAAATTATGTACACAACCTGAACAGCCTGTGGAAAGGAAAGGAAAGGAAAGGAAAGGAAAGGAAAGGAAAGGAAAGGAAAGGAAAGGAAAGGAAAGGAAAGGAAAGGAAAGGAAAGGAAAGGAAAGGAAAGGAAAGGAAAGGAAAGGAAAGGAAAGGAAAGGAAAGGAAAGGAAAGGAAAGGAAAGGAAAGGAAAGGAAAGGAAAGGAAAGGAAAGGAAAGGAAAGGAAAGGAAAGGAAAGGAAAGGAAAGGAAAGGAAAGGAAAGAGGAATGCTAGTAATAATGGTAGTTTATCTTAGCTGAGTGCCTTGTAGTATGTGGCCACCTGTGAAGTGTTTGATGTGGTGGGGAAACAACCTTTTATGTCTTAGCAAGCATATGTAAAAGGTGTTCTTCACCCAGAACATCAAATGCACTGAGACTCCTTGACTAAAGAACTGGCTTTGCTGAATTGGATGGTCATCAAAGTGCTGAAGGGATAATTTTTGTTGGTGGAGTAAACACAGAGAGCTGGGTGGAGAGAAGCCCTTTTTTATTTAACTTCCCACAAGACAGAACTCTCATTGCAAGCCAAGACAGTAGAGGTAGGTATCATGTGATCTCAAGTTGTCACTGTTCTAGATGGTTAGAAGCAAGGAAAGCAAGAAAAGAATAGCCTTTCAAAACTATGCCTGCCCTAAGGCTGTTTGATGGTATTCTGCTTTTCCATGGAAATTTGAAGAGTCATCCCCTCAGGATTATCTTGGCTGCTTTTTTTTTTTTTTTTTTTTGGTTAGGCTATCAGTCGTTCATTTGATTTCACGCTCCCAGCCTCAGGAAGCTCATGGAAGTACATGATTGGTCAAGCAATATTGGACATACTGCTTATAAATGAACCTCTTGGTGGGCTTCTCCTACCTTCACTGCTTGCTGTCTCTAAAACTTGTCATCTCATCCACTTCACAGAGCTCTGTGTAGCTAAATAGCTATCTCTCCTGCCGTGGATGAAGGAGAACAGGAAATTTTGTCCAAGATTGGAGCCAGCATACTGATGACAAGAGGGCCAGAACTGGGGAATGATTGAGTGAGGCAGACTTAAAAGCAAGAATGGACATAGTTAAGGACAGCTGTAAACTTGTTTTTAAAAAAAAGTCTAAAGGTAAATTTACTCTGAGCCTTTTCTGTAGTCAAAGAGAAATAACCCTGTCCATTCTTTGACCTGTTTGACTGTTCAAGGAAAAAGGACTTAAAGCTTTTTACTGTCTCTTGGTAAATAAGCTAGGTTACAGAAAAAATATCTCACACAATCAATTTTTCCTTTTAACAGAAAGAGCATGTTATGTACCCAAATACAAAACAACCCACTGGGCTGCAGGACAACAGCTCTCAGTTTAATATCCCTAGAGGTTTTGCACATTTCTGCTTTTGATGTTTCAGAGTTGTAGAAGAAAAGTGAATTTTTCTGAATTGGGCAAAAGATTGTTAGGACTTCAAATCCTGTATTTCACTTTTCCTACCTAATAGTTTGCTGGGAAAACGGTTAATTTCAGTTATTCTGTAGTTTCAAATAAGTCCTGCAGGTGATTAGAAACAAAATAATAACAGCAGATTGTATTATAGTAATGAAAGCAAGTGAAGAGAATATTTTCTTTGCTAGGGACATAAAACATTTGTTAAAAACTATACTGAAATGAAGGCAACTGCATCTGTATTCAGCCTCTAAATTTGCACTCATAAAGCTCTACCTAAAATCCTTCAGGGGAATAATTCCACAGCAAGTTTCTATCCTAATGGTGTCCAAGGGAAGTTAACTGCACATACTAGTGAATTTAGTTCTATATCCTTCTTATCAGTCATTCATAAGTGTCTAACAATCCTTTTCATGCTTTTTTTCATGCTAAGTCCTCATGCTTTAGGAACAGAAGAACTGTTCTATAAGGTATAACCCATCCATCCAGCCCAAAGAAAGAAGTGAGATGAAGAAAGAACAGCCCCTCTGACCAGCACCACAAGTTATTTAGTGAGATGAAGAAAGAAGAGTGGAATTTTTGCAAGGAACCTGTGAGAGGGCACATCAAAATACAGGTTTTCTGGGTACAGAGAAAAACCTTTAAAATCTCGCCATTTGCTGTGGTTGTACTGAATAAGAAAACGTTGGTTTTTTTTTTTCATATGTATATAGATTTAAAAAAAAAAAAAAAAGAGGAAAACAGTGCCTTTGGAAAAGAGAAGTTGTGGACAGAAGATGGAGAAAAATTCCATGCTTTGCTAGGTCAGCTCTGGCTTGGCATCAGACCTGTTGCCACCTCCACACTTTAATGTCTGTCATTTGAAGGTGTCATTTGCTCACTAAGAAAAAAAGTGCTAATGTCTCAGCAGCCAATCCTCCCAAGTGCCTCATGCCAGAAAAAAATTACTTTACTGATTTCAAAACCACCCTGTTAAGGTCTCTAACTAAAGGCTTTCTTCAAGCAACCCCATACAAAGGGCTTTGTAACATGTGAAGATCAGATGTCCCAACTCCTTGTTTAGAACCATTCAAAGGCTTTTGCTTCTGAAAGTCTGGCTTGGAGCTACTTACTATTTATAGCAAAGACAAAAGGAATATAACCACACAGTCAAATAAGCAAAAAGAAGCACTGTCACAGAACTTATAGTATTGCAGTAATGATAAACTGAACAGTTCAGGTCCTTTTTCCAGCTTTATGTAGTCTCCAGACATTTGTGTGAAATCAGGATGTGTCAGGCTTCAGGGACATACCAGTAGCCCTACTTCATAGCATGGTGAAATACATCTAGAATGCCATGTCCAAAGAAAAAGGCTAGACATGGCTTCATGTAAGTTAATGGGCTACTCTTTGCACAAAAGTGAGTCTTAAAAAGCAAAATGTGCATGCTCTTTTGTTGTTGGTGGTTGACTGGTTTTCTTTTTTTTTGTTTGTTTGCTTGTGTGTTTGTGTTTTTGTTTTTGTTTTTTTTTTCCTTTTGGTGTTTTTGTTTTTTTTTTTTCAACCAAGGAAGTTACTATTCAAAATTATTAGAAATAATTTCAAGCATTTGTCATCATCAGTTTTGAGGCACATTAGCTATTCCACATAAAAACAGAATTAGTTTTCTGTTTTTTAAGTTGAACATTTTTTCAGCTTCCCTCAGTGCCCATGTCTTCTTCTATTACAGAAATCATCAAAAAGGAACCAAAGTATATATCTCTTTTCATACATATGATTTTGAGTATCATAACTACTTGCTACCTTCATTGAACAGTTGCAGTATTCAAACTAGGGGAGCAATGAAGATCAGAACCTAAGAACTGGAAGAAACAAAATGAAAGCCTGCATTTTTATTATGGAGTTTTGCTCCTTCAGTGAATGAAGTTGCAACTCTCTATTTGACTTGCATTTAGTACATAGAGCTTTGTACACAGAATGAAACCAGAGGGATGTGTGCCTCATGTTTAGTTCAGTTTCTCACGTTAGAAAGCTCAGTTTGGTCCACATTCACCCTCCCATTACCTTAGTGGAGAAAGATGGAAAAGAAGCCTTGCAATTATTTCTGTATCCCATGGCCACTGAGAGGTAGAAAAAGTAATTATTTCTTTTTGCTGCTGTCAATCACAAGCCTGAGTCTGCTGACTGTAATGGAAAGGGCATATGAATGGTCCCAGGGTCAGCAAAGCTGCTAGGCAAGCTTGGACGTTGTTTGTTCCAGCAGATGTAAGCCATTGCAGGGACAAGTGCCAGTCAGTCCATCCTAACTCTGGAATGAACCCAGGAATGAACCTGTAGCATGTCAGGAACTGTACACCATGAGGGGGACAAATCCCCTCTTTGCCCCTAAAACCTGCAGTCATCTCAATGATTTGAAGGACCTTTAAAGGTCCATCTCACCCAAGTCAAACCATTCTATGATTCTATGGGGATAAGCAGGGGAATTTACATGTTTCAAAGACACTATTTCAGGCACTTTGCATACCAAAATGTTCTTTTGTTCCACTCACATTTTCACAGCTACTATCAGATCCAGAAAGTGGTGTGACAGACTACTTGCAGGACCCTTACGCAAGTGAACTGTATTAGATTCAAAATGCAGACTCTGTATTAATTTTTATTTTAAACAACATTTGTCTTAATTTTTACTATATGTTCTGTAATCAAACCAAAACCGCTGTAATATACTTTATTTTTTTTCTTTTTCTGAATTTAAATTGCCATATGTCCCACTGCCCAAGTGAAGATACTGGCATAATTTTTTTTAATCCAGAGTAACTCCACAGATGGGAAATAGCACTTAACCCCTTTAGAAGAGAGTGTACACAGCTAACATATGAGAAAGGACCTTATCATGATAATTTTTAATATTGCTATTCTGTAGAGACGTCTCTAACCCATTCAAGAACTTAATGAATTAAGTCATTCTGTAAATATGCCTGATATGTTTTCCCCTGTGTAAATGCTTCAGAAATGGTCTAATGAGAAGATTACTATTTTCTACCATGAAATAGTAATAACTGTTGATCTGTTCCTGTCTGTCATCTCGTGCTCTGGTAGCTATTAGATAAGGACGTCAGACCAGTCACGCACTTGACAGAAACTACAGAAAACAACACTGGTAAATAAAAGCAGGGCAAGGGAGTACATGCAGCCCCAGAGTTTGTACACAAAGCCAAAGCCAGGGTAAAGGTTTAAGAATGTGTGGCCAGAAGTGAGGATGAAGGCCTGAACCACTAGGTCACTGTGGAATGGCAATCTCTGACAGGTGTGTCAACAACTTCCAATGAGTGGGTGAAAGATTCACCCAAAACTGGCTGAATTCACTTATGTCATCTGAAAGTGAGAAGTACTTTCACCTCTTACCAATTCCCTGAACCATTGACCTCTTGCATCTTCCTTATACAAAATGGAGTTACAACTGCTTTCCTCAAAGAAATATGTTTGTATATCAGTAATTAAAATCTAGTGAATGTTTTTCTCAGGATTATAATTGTGTGCTCTCCAGATTACTGGGATTTCCATCACGGTAGAAGATTAAACACTATAAAATATATTAATAACATACTGCAATCTATAATTTAGAACAATGAAAAACAGGGTGATTAAACAAATAATGTTTTTAAGTATCCTTATACATATGGTAAGAAGTCATTATTTTGTTCACATTGAAGTGTGATAGCTGTCCTTGATGGCTTTTCTACTGGAAGCATCTTTACCTATGCTTCTTCAGTCTTGCAATCTGGTAGACTTCTGTTTCAGTGAACTAAGTGGAGATCTATAACACCATAAACTACTTAAATAATTTGAAAGGCTTATGAAAATAGTTCAAGATGTGTTTAAAGATTAAAATTAAATTACTTTCAAGCAATTTGCTTTCACATCACTGAAATATCTAAAGTCATCAAATCAACCAAAGTCACGGGTTTGTACCTAGCCAGCATAAAATAAATCCTGATTAGAAATTAAGCTCTCAAACCAATGAATTAAAAATAAAATCAATTCATTCAAGTTTGTTCTTACATAATAGTAAAAAATGTCAAGTTCCTGCAGAAATAGTCAGTATTAAGAGAATATTGAAAGAAAAGAGATTAATTTACGACTCTTCTACCACAAGTAAACAGAAACACGAATCTTGGGGTTCCCATTCTGTAAGGTGTTACCAAGCGCTTTTGAAGTTTAGTGTCCCAGCCAGTATGACCTTCCTTGACCAGGGCATGGGTGGAGATCAAGGCGGAAGGAAGTTTGAAGGAAGTCCGTGAAATGGAGTTGTATGGAAAGCCCACCACACCAGCATCAGGCTGGTATAGTGGAGTCCCTTTCAACTCTCCTTTCCCATGTAAACCCAAACCTAGAGCAACTGTTCCCCAGTGGCTGTTATCAACAACTTTCTGAACACCAAGTCCATTTCCACCAGTCCTGACAGATCTGAAGGCAGTCCCAACTCAGGCTCAGTGTGAAACAAGCAGGGGGTGGTCTTACCTTTCAGAGTCCGCTGATGAGAGAAGAGGTAACTGGGAAGAAGGATGGAGAGGACTACTTTGTACGTTACGTGCTGGGGATGGGTGGCTGCTGGGCTGAGACAAAGACACAGCCCCTGCCACTGTTCCTTTTCGAGTTGTTTGCGTGCTGGGAAACACAGACACTGAAACCAAAAGGAGAGATAAAACCTTCATCAGGCAGAGGCAGAAAAAATAACTAAATAATCTTTGTTGCTCCCAAATGATGCTCTCATAAAACCAGGCAGGACAAAATTGTGCACCTTGTCTTGGGAATTTTGCCTGAATCAGCTGCAATTCTTCAATAGATTCATCCTGTATAAAAGATATCAAATATATACTAAGGTATATAGAAAGAAAAGTATATAAGTATATATATAAGGGTATATATATATAAAGTATATACATGTATAAGGTATATACAAAGCATAGTGTTGTAAGTAGTGAAATACTTCTATGTGTTCCCAACTGCAAACTTGACATTTCTCAAAGACCTCAACCCAAACCAAAATATTATTTCTCCCAGATTGCCCAGTAATATATGCAAAAATGCTAACCTAGTATTAACAGTTTCATAGGTTTCTGTGGAGGTTTTTGGATGCATTTCCAAATAAGGAAAGCTTCTAAATGATTAAGCACTACAGCACTCCCCCCTGTGCCCTAATGAGATGTTCACAAACCCTGTAATCTAATTTTCAGAAGTTCCTAAATTTAGGCAGTAAGACCCTGATTATCAAATCCTTCTGAAGGTCCAGATACAAAATTATTTTCAATTAAATCTGTCTCAGGTAGTTTATGTTCACATTGAGTAGTAGCCAAATAAATATTCCTGAATATTTTATGAGCCCTGTTACAGCCTGTAGGCTGTCTACAACATGAAAATGAGCTGTCACTGCTTGTCATATCACAGAATCACAGAATCTCTAGGTTGGAAGAGACCTCAAGATCATCGAGTCCAACCTCTGACCTAACACTAACAGTCCCCACTAAACCATATCGCTAAGCTCTACATCTAAACGTCTTTTAAAGACTTCCAGGGATGGTGACTCCACCACTTCCCTGGGCAGCCTGTTCCAATGTCTAACAACCCTTTCGGTAAAGAAGTTCTTCCTAACATCCAACCTAAAACTCCCCTGGCGCAACTTAAGCCCATTCCCCCTCATCCTGTCACCAGGCACATGGGAGAACAGACCAACCCCCACCTCTCTACAGCCTCCTTTAAGGTATCTGTAGAGAGCAATAAGGTCGCCCCTGAGCCTCCTTTTCTCCAGGCTGAACAAGCCCAGCTCCCTCAGCCGCTCCTCGTAGGACTTGTTCTCCAGGCCCCTCACCAGCTTCGTCGCCCTTCTCTGCACCCGCTCAAGCACCTCGATGTCCTTCTTGTAGCGAGGAGCTCAAAACTGAACACAGTACTCGAGGTGCAGCCTCACCAGAGCCGAGTACAGGGGAACGATCACCTCCCTAGCCCTGCTGGTCACACTGTTTCTGATGCAAGCCAGGATGCTGTTGGCCTTCTTGGCCACCTGAGCACACTGCTGGCTCATATTCAGCCGACTATCCACCATCACTCCCAGGTCCTTCTCTGCCTGGCAGCTCTCCAACCACTCATCTCCCAGCCTGTAGCTCTGCTTGGGGTTATTGCATCCCAGGTGGAGGACCTGGCACTTGGCCTTGTTAAACTTCATGCAGTTGACCTCAGCCCATCGGTGCAGCCTATCCAGATCCTCCTGCAGAGCTTTCCTACCCTCAAGCAGATCGACACATGCACCTAGCTTGGTGTCATCTGCAAACTTACTCAGGGTGCACTCAATGCCCTCATCCAGATCATCAATGAACATATTAAAGAGGACCGGCCCCAGCACCGAGCCCTGGGGGACGCGACTAGTGACTGGCCTCCAACTGGACTTCACTCCAGTTACCACGACTCTTTGGGCCCGGCTATCCAGCCAGTTTCTAACCCAAGAAAGCGTGTGCCAGTCCAAGCCAAGAGCAGCCAGTTTCTTGAGGAGAATGCTGTGGGAGACGGTGTCAAAAGCCTTACTGAAGTCAAGGTAGACCACATCCACAGCCTTTCCCTCATCCACCCAGTGCGTCACTTTGTCATAGAAGGAGATCAGGTTCGTCAAGTTGCATGACTTGGCCTGATTGCCTGCTTGCCCTGCAAGTGCCGTGTGATGACACTCAAAATAATTTGCTCCATGAGCTTCCCTGGCACTGAGGTCAAATTGACAGGCCTATATTTCCCCGGGTCTGCCCTCCGGCCCTTCTTGTAGATGGGCGTCACGTTTGCTAGCCGCCAGTCAACTGGGACCTCCCCTGATAGCCAGGACTGCTGATAAATGATGGACAGTGGCTTGGCTAGCTCCTCTGCCAGTTCTCTCAGTACCCTTGGGTGGATCCCATCTGGCCCCATCGACTTGTGCACATCCAAGTGCTGTACCAGGTCGCCAACCATTTCTTCATGGATAGTGAGGGCCACATCCTGCTCCCCATCCCCTTCCACCAGCTCAGTGTACTGGGTATCCAGAGGACAACTGGTATGGCCGCTGAAGACTGAGGCAAAGAAGGCATTGAGCACCTCAGCCTTTTCCTCATTTTTGTAACTAGGTTTCCCCCCGCATCCAGTAAAGGACAGAGATTCTCCTTAGTCCTCCTTTTTGTGTTGTTTTCTAAAAATAAGTTTTGTTTAGGCCTAGTTTATAGTATAAAATTAAATCTGTAAAGCTTACATTATGCTAGTGAGTATGTTGGAGCTAATGATTCAATTTTATTCACAAAATCCTAAAATTTAAATCAGTTTGCCAAAAGGTGAACTCATAACAGGTCTTCCTATGGCTAAAATACCTGCATGGATGCTGTAGAACAAACACTGATTTAGGACTAACCCCACCACAAACCCCTCTGCAAGAAAATGACTTCTCAGGTAACAATTTTGAATGTTGGTGTCCAAGATCAAAACGTTGAGAAGTTCATCTCATTTCCTGAGTCCTCAGCATATCTTTGTAATGCTTCTGTTCCTCCTCATTAGCCAACCTATGTGACACTGAGTACTCAACAGGCTACAGCAGAGTTAAGGAAAGTTTCAAGAGTGTAATTATACTGTAACCTCATTACAGAGCAGTCCTGGAAATGTTTCAGCCGGTGGAGATGACAGAAAATGGTGGAGATGGACAAAAGATTTTGAGTAAAAATATCTAATACAGACTGTTAAAATTTAGGGAAAGTAGGCATTAGCCACACTGTTGGGCAAAGCTGGAGAAACGGAGACTGGCCTATCATGTGGCAAGGTTGGCCAACAAAAACACCTATGGCTGCCCTCTGCACTAGCCCCTACTGTTTGTTAAATCTTATTTTGGCCAGAGCCTCCCAATGACAATGCAAGTGACATCAGACATCTAACAGTTGAAGGCCTTTCCCAAATCTTGGAAAGACACAGAGGATGCAGATCCCACAGTGATATGAAAGATACTTTAAGCCAGAGAGGTAACTCAGTAAGAAAGGACTGGGAAAGAACCTCTCTAAGATAAGCAGAAAATAGCTTTTTTTTGCTTGTTTTTTACTTTCATCTTGCACCCCTAAAACTGCTCTCTTCACTGCTGTCTCTTGGAGTAGCATCAAGATGAATGCAGAGGGAACGAAAAGAATGCTCTTTAGAAGTTACCATTTCATGCTTACATGCAGCATGGGAGAAAATATTGAAAAATAAATTTACGTTCTGACAGAATAAGTAGAGAGACTATTTAACATAAAGCAGTATATTCAAAATAAACTGTTTATCTAAGTAAAAGAAGAGAGAATTTTAATTACTCCTTGATATAGAAAATATGGAGTAACCTGCATTTTTTTCAATGAGAAATGTGCAAGAAAATACAACAACTTGATTTTTCCAGTACTGTGATCTTAATGTTAAAAACAATTTATTTCAAGACTGTGGTAGATAAGGAGTGAAAAGGCTGGACTATAAATGGGTTTCCAGCCTAAGGTGGCAGTTGTTCTTCCCTGTCCTAGCTGAAGATGAGGATTTCAGGCAGGTACTTTCTAAGTTGTGACTGCATGTTTCTGGCTAGACCAGGCTGTTGTGGTAACACAGGTTCCCTCAGCACTGCCAGAGATCTGGTAACTCTGCCCTTTGGAAAAGGCTACCTGCAGCCAGGAATGGGCAACCACCTGCCATCTGCAGAAGCTTCTTTTTCTAAAACAGAGCAACCCAATGCCCACTGAAACATCCACCATCATAGCCTATCTACTACAGTAGTACCTTTTGGATATGTTTCCCAGGAATTCTGCATTTGTTTCTGTTTCTGATGATCGGAGTGTAAAATAAGAGCTAACTATGACAGAGATCAGAGAAGCAGGTAAGACATTCATGTAAAACAAAACAAAACAAAACAAAACAAAACAAACAAACCAAAAAAACAAAACAAACAAACAAACAAAAACCACCACAAAACCACAAAGAATTGTGGCTACTGTTCCTCTGTGTGCCTTCCATAGCTCAAGCCGCATCATGATTTAAAGATGCATTCATCCTGACTATGAACCTTGGGCTGGATTATAGCCACAAAGATCAATCAATTACAGCCACAGAGAAGGAGGGGGTCAAGTTTTCATTTCTGGAGTCCCATCACAAACTCATTTAACAAAACATAATTAATTTCCAAGAGAATACCTCTGTAAAGATATTTTCTTTATGAGAAGCTAAACTCACATGAATTCTCATATATATAGGAATAAATTAGGTGGATAAGACAGAAAAAGCAGGCTCTGAATAAGGTTCCTCTAAAAAATCTCACAGAAGCATCACATTAAAAGTTTCCGAATCCAATGCTTAATTTTTTATTTTTATTTTCTATGGAGCCAGAAACCTATAATTTCATGGAACATTTTTAAAACAAGAATAATCACACTTCTCTTTGCAAATTATCAACCATGGTATAATTTACTAGCTTGGATTTAGTACTACCAAATAAGAACTCTGTCAATTTCTACCCCCAAAACACTTCTCCTCTTACCACTGCCACCATGAATTTGGAGGTCTGAGAATCAGACCATACAGGAATAACAGTGTGAAGATTTCATTTCATAGCTCAGAGCCGATTAAAATTACATACTTATTAATTTGCAAGATTGGCTTTTTTAATTACTGTATTTAACTTTCTAGTTCTTCCAGGAACATTTATGCTGTTCTTGTGAACAAGGAATTTGGTAGTGCACAGAAGAAAGAATCTGAAATGCTTTTTGCACTTTGGAGCATCCCTTTCATATATTCCTCCCTTTTTTCTCCCCTACACATATTTCTCTATGTGATTTTCTGGACAGAAATTTGTGCATGTGCTGTGCTGATCCTTATGTGGTAAGCCCAGCAAATGTAAAACATGCCTCCTGTGCTCTAATAAACCTGCACAGGAAGGTTTCTGAGAATCTGAAGATTCCAGCATCCATGGGACTTAACCGGCTACTGTGCATTAAAAGAGAGAGCAGAAGTCAAAATTACAGTACAAGATAAACCTGTCTCCAAAGTAGGTCCAATGTATGGACCATCAGCACTGAAGGTCTCTGAATCCTTCTCCAGATGTTCTGTAGACAGATCAGAGATATAGAAAGCACCCAAGTATAGGAGGCACTCAGAAAGCTGGAGTATTTAGACTATCTCCTCAATATACTTGGGTAGAAGAAGCAAACAAGTGTAGGGAAGCCCCTGGTACATAAATCCAGTCTTGTAATTTGGAGACCTGTTTAACCAATCAATTTCTTTTCGGACAACTTACCTTAAATACTTAGAAAAGTAAACACTTAGAACACATAGTGGTTTTGTGATAAAGATCCTTCACAAATAAATATTGTCCTGAGACACCACACAGTTTACTAAGACTCTTTTTCTCTACTTAACAGCTTAGAAAACCAGAAGGAAAATTAACAAGCCATCAGAGGATTACTAACCGAGTCAATTAAAATATCAGAGTTAACTTAGAGTTAACTTAGCGACCACTGACAAAAATATTAAAATGGTCCTTTGCTAAAAGCCTCCGAATTGCTATTCCCAAAGCTGACTACAATACAAATAAGGAAAGTCTTGTGGTTGTAATTTTTGAACATTCTTTGATCTCTGAGGTGTTCATGACAAACATTTAGTATAGCCTTTTTGCCTCGTCCTTGCAATGATGGGGACTTGGACTGATCATTAGCTAAAAAAGGTGGACATACTGGAAACTTTCATAATTTTCTTATCTGTGATTAAGAAATGGTGAAATCCCTGAAGCAATGAAGTAAGGTCTGGATTGGGATTTAAGGTTCTTCCTGCCATGGCATCAGAATTTAGATTTAAGGTTCTTCCTGCCGTACATCATATCCTCACTTTTCAAGACAGATTCTTTGTTTCAGAGGACTGCAGTTTCCTAAGTTCCATCTCATCTTGAAGAACAGAACTAGAAAAAGTGCATCTGCTTTGTTGCTTACGCTGTTTATGCCAATTCATCAGTGAACGTTCTCTCTTTCACAATGTAAACTCAATCATTCCAATTTTTGAAAAACCATTCAGCTCTCTCAAAATGAAAAGTATAAACTCAGAAGTAAAACTGGAGAGTAGAGGGAATCTGATGGGAAAGAAAATATCTTCATTAAAATAGGTACAAAAATAACATTAACACTTTTCCATCCACTGTAATTTGTGTATGGTCCTACCTGGTAGTATATTACACATATTAAGAATTCTGAATACATATGCTATACTTAAATTCAGTCAAAAAGGTGACAATAGAGATCCCCTTAATTGTTGGTCACTATACATCACCTCCTCTTCTGCATTCCTTATGCATCAAAGACAACCGTTTTTTGTTGTAATGACCATTCGTGTCTCAGTTGTTCTTTTACATTCTTCTTTTCTTCCAGTACTGAGCTATCCAATGCCAGTGTTATTGGCTTTAACAGACTACATTCCCCTCAGAAATCTCACACGCTGTTCCTTAACGGTTAGGGAACTCCCACACTGGAAGAATTTATAAAATTATTTCATTTTCCCTGTATACCTCCTCTATTCTCTACCTGCCTGTTGAATCTATCTACTGCCTATCATTACCTTAGATAGAAATTCCTTTGGGAAAGGATTCTTACTTATTACATGTGTAGAGCACCTAGCTCTTTATAATTTCTTTGGGGGGTAGGAGTGGGAGTAACCCACACAAATAAATGGTATTTAAGTAATGATTTTCTCAAGTCACAGGTATGAAAGTATTTAGGTGGAAATTTCATGGTACTGGAGTATAAGACATTATTTAAAATATAGTTAGAAACTCATTGCAAAACCTTTAGTACATTTCCCAATCAAATTTGAATTTCCAACTTAAAAACAAAATCATACACTTGAGAAGCTATAGTAACATCATTTGCTTGCTTCAGGGCAAATCGGAGTGTGATAGTCAGTAACTATTTATATATGGCACATTCCTATTTAATTTTAATATGGAATGGCCAAGTTCTAACTGAACAGCTCTATAAAAATATAAAAAAAATGTACTGCATAATTTGTGATTCTTTCAGCCTTAAGGATTTTATACTGCAGTATACTAAGTATGCCAATAATGAGTTCACAGTAGAAAGATCTTCATTTGTGTGTTATTATTACTGAATCGCTCAGATCTTCACTCTGAAGATCTTCACACCCGAGTAAGCCTAAGTATTCTTAAAAACAAAACCCTACATTCCACCATAATTTTTGCATTTTATTAGGAACGGACTTTCTGAATTTCTGTTTTACAAAATATTATGCTTATCCATAGAAGAGTATGTATAGCTGCTTAACTTTATACCTGTTAATATGTAAGGCTCACTGACTTCAATAGACCTACTCTTGTGAGGATAACTAAGGATACGTTTATGTATATTCAGGATCACATATTTAATTAGTTTAATTAGTTTGAATTAAATTTTATTTCCATCACAAAACTCAGATAATTGTTGCCACTCAGAAAGGCGATAAAGTGTGATTACTTAAAATTATGCCTCATGTAAGCATGTCTTTATAACCATATGCTTTTGGATATTAATTTTATTTTCTTAAAAAAAGATGAGGCTATTTCTATATAGCATTCTATAAAGACAAATTGATTTAATGTTGGCTGTATTTTCAGTAATTTTGTGCTTATTGTTATCAAAAGATTACTCATGTTACCTCACTGCATTAATAAGATTACACTCAGTTCAGATTTCTGTTACGAAATCACAAAGGCCACAAGATCAGACAAGCATTACGCAGTCTTAAGTTATGTAATGAAGAAGATTATCATTGTATTTTCTTTTAAATATATCTGTGTTCATATATTCTGTACCTGAACAGAGTTCTGGTTCTGGGGAACAAAGATCACAGTAGGCATTGTTGCACTTTTGTAAGTAGAAATGGACTGGCATCTAATTGTCTACTTTCATTATCTCTTACATATTTCTAATAGTTTGTTTCCAAACATCTATTCTGTAGATCTCATAGGAAAGGAGAAAGCCTACCTTTGCTTTAAATGTGCTTAAATGATAAGAAAAGCAGCCAGTAAGTAAGAAAATTTTGATTTAAATGCTTTGGAAGAATGGAAATCCGTTTGCATTTCTACTTAAAAAGCAGCACAGGCAAGTCAGCTGATATACATTCTATCAGTTCCCTGTAAAAAAGTTACATGCCTTATTGTTCAGAAAAGTCTCAAAGTTTTTTCTTTATATTTAAAAGAGACATTACTTTCAGAGAAGATGGAAGGGTAAATTTTCTAAGCAAGCACACAAGCTTTCATGTTTTGCTTTTCATGCTTAGGGGCATGAATAATTTCTATGTAGCCATTTGGAGCTATCTAGCTTTGCCATATAATACATTATTATGTAGCAGATCTGATGAGTGCTTAATGAAACAATTACTTTCAACTGCATCAGGCTGTTGTCAAAATGAAGTGACATGGATTCAAGATAAAATGCCCAAAGCTAACATGTAAAACAACACTACTATCTTCTCTGTAGTATGAAAATAAGACTAGAAGAAATTTGCTAAGTTATATATAGCTCTTAACATGTGTAAAGGAAAACAGTTTATTACTTACAGAGAAATTAATGATGAAAACAGTGTGTCGATTAATAGTACGAAAATTGCTTCACAATAGAAGCAATGCCAAGCAAGAAAAAAAAAAAAAGAAAAAAAGAAAAAAAAAGAAAAAAAAGATATATCAAAGAGTCTTGACAGTTGGTAGTGTTGTGTTAACCCTAACTATTAAAAGGCAAGGCACGAATGAGATCACAAAAAGTATGACACAGTCTCAGAATTTGTCTATGGGACATCAGGACTACAGACAACTGTCAGCTAGGAGCTGGCTGGAAATGGTTGCTTCACTTGGCATAGGATCTTGACAAGTCATGGGGCAGCAGTTAATTCAAGGTGCTATCAGCCTAGGTTCAGATTCACCCAGAAGCATGAGTTTTAACTCTGAATCATAGTCTGGAAGGCTGAATTCTAAAAGAGCTCAGGGCTACATGGATTATAATAAAAAACTTCTGTGAGAATGTCTTCAATTTCTGAAAAGCTGGTCTCAGATGTAGGTACTGCACTTGTCTGACATACTGTCCCCACCTAGCTTCCACCCTACTTAATCACCTGATAGGAAAAAGAGAAAGGAAAAGCTGAATCTTTTCTTCTCTAACTCTCAGGTTTGCATCACACTGGGTAATGCCAGTAAATTTTTATTTTTGTTTTAATATAAACATTTCTCACCATCTAACTTCATCTCAAAGTGGGAAGCAAAGTAAGCAAATCTCAAACTAAGCAAATATAACCACTACCATGTCACTAGAGGTTCCATGGTAACCAACAGGTCTTTAAAATCTGAACTTTCCTTTAGCTCTCAGATAGCAGGTGCTGTACTCAGACAGTAATCAGATGAAGGCATGTAAAGGTTAACAGCCTACTAGTAATGCCAGCTAATGCATAAATTATGATATCACAACTTTAACAGACAACTTTAATTTTCCTGATTTTTGTCATAGAAGCCTACATCAACACATGTAGTTCATGGCATCCTTGACAAAAAGTTTCCAAGCCTCTCAGTAAAGTAAACCTCTTATTAAAGTGCTCACTTTATATAATGTCATTTTCAGCACTCCACATATCATTCAGCCAATCCTCTCACTTCCTACATCTGGTTCTCAATTAAAAGTTGGACTACTAGATGATGCAATGCATTCTGTTCAACAGTTAAAAACAGATGTTTTCACAACTACTACAATACTCCATAAAAATATAAACATCCTGCCTGGTCTTGAAGTTTGAGATATATTTTCACTCATGATTTCTCAAGTGTTTTATATTTAGCTGAAACATGAATAGCACATTTAGCCAGGTATTATAGATTTAGATATAGTAATATGAAAGTCTCAAGTATTTAACTGAAACAATAAAAATAGGATTATCACATTTATAGCACAAATGTGTTTATTGTTGTATTTATAATCATAATATGAAAGTTTATAACACAGCATTTAAGTTCACTGATATAAATCTATTAGAAAATTGATATGTGATAGAAGCATAATGAACAGGAATAACATCCTCTTTAAAACTAAATGAAGGTTAATGAATTCAAGATGTCTACAAGTAGACATCACTTGTAGAAGGGAATTGCTATAAGTCAAATGCCTATAGAGATATTTTTTTTTCTTGATTGTGGTAGGTCTTTTTCATGGACAAAATAATTTTTCCCCCTTCTCTTCAAAAAAAAAAATCTCTTTAAAATATTTCCAGATTATTTTGCAGATTCTGTTATTCTCATATGATAGATATGAAATTTAGAATACTTTACAAAATCATCCATAATCCCAGACAAGCAATAATATATCAGGCTGTTTTTCTATCTTTTTCTATACCTGAGTAAATATCATGCATAGGCCCTGGGGAGTGTCCCATGGTATTATCCGCAACATCATGTGGTGATGGGGCTGGCTGGAGGGGCTGGATTGTGAGGCAGTCATTCAGGATGTCCTGGCCAAGCTCTGAGCTTGATCTCAACTGAAACACAAGAGATTAAAAAAAAAAAAAAAAGGAAATAAAACACAAAATACTCAAAGACATTGAAAAATTGTAATAAAGGAATGTTGAGGAGTTAGATAAAGGAACTGACCATATGAAGAATCTTTGTCTTTTACATCATGGTAAATATCTTTCCACTACAGCACTACAGTAGGTATTTCTCAAATCTTGTGAAGGAAACTTCCTCATGCTTGATAAGACTACATGTATACTCAGGAAAAGGGCTACTTGTACAGGTAGGACCTTGGACAGATGAACTTACATGTGTTCTCTTGCCATACGCTGCAAAGGATAGAATTGCCCGATTCATGGATAATGGAGACTTATCAAATGTCTGTAATTTCTTATATCAGCAGAGTAGTACTATAAAAAAAAATAGAGACATTTTCCTGCTGGTTTGGTGTCCTTAACTAGCTCTCTGAAGGATGAGAAAAGCATCTTCGGCAGTGGCAGTGGAAATGAGGTACTGGGAATGAGCAACGAGCAGTGATATGACTCAGGATGGTCAGGATGGAAGTGGCACCACTTCATATGGATCAAAGCTGTCGCAAGACCAAGTTGTTAACCTGACTAGAATCACATTTGTTTTATAATATGGCTGAACTGATCTGAAAATGAGTGCTGTCAAAAGGGACAGTTTACCAGCTACACAATGCCACACATCCTAGTCACTTGCACAGTACTTTAGCCATAAAGAGCAAGTCTGTTTATCTGTTTGATCTGGCAAAAAAAAGTAATTCTGCAAGCAATTAATAAATAGCAATTCTTTCCTGGAGAAGAGGAGGCTCAGGGGCGACCTTATCGCTCTCTATAGGTACCTCAAGGGAGGCTGTAGCGAGGTGGGGGTTGGTCTGTTCTCCCATGTGCCTGGTGACAGGACGAGGGGGAATCGGCTTAAGTTGCGCCAAGGGAGTTTTAGGTTAGATGTTAGGAAGAACTTCTTTATTGAAAGGGTTGTTAGACATTGGAACAGGCTGCCCAGGGAAGTGGTGGAGTCACCATCCCTGGAGGTCTTCAAAAGACGTTTAGATGTAGAGCTTAGGGATATGGTTTAGTGGAGGACTTGTTAGTGTTAGGTTAGAGGTTGGACTCGATGATCTTGAGGTCTCTTCCAACCTAGAAATTCTGTGATTCTGTGATAAATTAACAGGAAGAGTTTTCCTTTGAATAAAAATGGATGAATGGGCTCACCCTGAGGCTATAATACTATTTAAAACAAAAGAAGAAAAAAGGAGACTTGCTGCAGTGGCCTGCCGTGGAGCTGTTCTAACTGTCATGTAAAACTGCAGCATAAAGTTTCTGGCAGATGGATGCTGCTGCAGGCTGCTGGCACTGATGCATGTCTCAACACCCTGCTTCATGTTACAGTCACATACATAAAAAATTTGCCTGTTCCTCACAGCTGTCTCAGCTCATAAGTTAGTGTATGCATTTAGAAGTATGAAAAAGCAGGGTCTGTGAATATATGCAAGTGGGGCACCACAGTGGCTGAGATGCAGATAGATATCTTGTCACCCAAGATGATGAACAGAGAATTCTTAGCAAAGCAGCATGATGGAGAGAAGCCTCACTTAGAGCTGGAGGACTTCATGTACTCATGCATCAGACTCCCAAGATGAAAACATTACAGATACAACAGGCTTCTTCTTCCCTTTGGTGCCATGAAAATTGAGCAGATAAAAGTAACTGGAATATAACTCAGCACCTCTAGCAAACTCCTAAGGGGAGGAAGGAAAACAAGAAGAGGAATTTCTGCCCATCCTGTATTTAGAAATGAAGAAATAAGAGTAAAAGGGAATGATTCTCAATGCAGAAAGACCCATTACTATGCTACAAGATCCTGATACTCATTAAAATGACTTCTGATGACATGCAGAAGCATAAAACTGTTGCAAGAGAATGGAGAGTTGGTCTTACACATCATAAGCACCAGAGGTGTGGTGATTGTAACACAGAGATTATATGCATATGTGCATGCTGCATGTTCTTCTTTCTGTTAAAAAATTGAGTGAGTCATCATTAAATCTGAAGGTAAATTAACTTTGTGAGGTATATTTGTTGTGTTGGAACTTATCTAAATCATACTGGGCAGCAGGGATGGGAGAATGGTGAGGAAAGGGAGGAAAGAAACGAGAAAGAGAGAAAGGGAGAAGGAGAGACAGGGAGAAAGCTGCTGAACACTTTTAATTTATTATCCATACTTACACACCACTGTACGTCCAAATGTTTCTTCCAGAATAGCATTTATGGTTTTATGATGTCAATTGTCCATTATTTATTATGTTATTACTGCTCATATGAGTAACATGGCTTTTTCATGAAATGTGGTGCATATGAAATTAAATGACAAATATATCCAGATCCAAATTCTTATTAATATTATTTTTCATAGGCATTATACAACATTAAATTTCTATGCAATCTAGTAAGAAAATATGTATGAAAATATCTGACTTCTATTAAAAATAAGGATTCTGTCACACAGAATATAAATGTACAGAGGTCACCTGTATGAAGTTGCTTGCTTATGCCATTTTTTTCTGTGAGCAAGAAAATGGTAAATTTTTAAACGATTGAATAACACTCGCTATGGATGAAGCAGAGCAAGGAAATGTGAGCTAAGTACTTATACACTAGTTAGAAGCATTGCATAACAATGACAGCCAACTGGGTGTAAGTGTGTAACATGCATTTTCCTCTTTTGCAATGTTCAGGAGATTTGCTTTGCATTTGCAAAATCTAAAAGCAAACAAAAACTAGGATCAACAACAAAACCAAACAAAACCCATGAAGCAAACACTAGGACGAGACAGCTGTAATCTGACTTTTGAAGAGTATTACACTGATTTGTACAACTGCAAACAAATACTGATAATTCAAATTGCCACTAAATGTACTACCATAAGTCTTTAAACTGTCACCGGATAAAAGGTGCTGCGCATAACTTCACCTTCCTCCACTGCATGTGATATGTATGTGCGTTGCTATTGAAGAGTGATTACTTTTGCAGCATCAGAAAGGGTAGGGAGCAAGGGGTAGAGGAGCTCTTCTCTACTCTCCCACTTAGCAGAGTAGGACCATAAATGTGTAAATATTGCTTTAGCAGAAGGAGCCATTGAATCACAGCTGCTTCCCAAACTAGACACAACTTCTGGGGAACTCCATTCCACACCATTACTGTTATCTCTTGAGTGAGACAGTGACCATGCTGTGAATGCTGGGTCCTCCTTCCTCTGTTGTCTAAAGCTCTGCATCTGATCAATTTTTTTTTAGGTATTTCCTCGGTAGGAATTAGCCTGTACCATTAGATGCAAGTATTGATCTGCCTGAGGGTAGGAGAGCTCTAGAGGGATCTGGATAGGTGGAACCTATGGGCCAAGGCCAACTGTATGAGGTTCAATAAGGCCAAGAGCTGGGTCCTGCACTTGGGGAGCAACAATCCTATGCAATACTACAGGACAGGAAAAGAATGTCTGGAAAGCTACCTGGCAGAAAGGGACCTGGGGGTATTGGTCAATAGGCGGCTGGATATGAGTCAGCAGTGTGCTCGGGTGGCCAAGAAGGCCAACAGCATCCTGGCTTGTATAAGAAACAGTGTGGCCAGCAGGGTTAGGGAAGTGATTTTCCCTCTGTACTCGGCTCTGGTGAGGCCGCACCTCGAGTGTTGTGTTCAGTTTTGGGCCTCTCACTGCAAGAAGGACATTGAGGTGCATGCTCTGGACATGTCCAGAGAAGGCCTATGAAGCTGGTGAAGGGCCTGGAACAGAAGTCCTATGAGGAGCAGCTGAGGGAACTGGGGTTGTTTAGTCTGGAGAAGAGGAGGCTCAGGGGAGACCATATCACGTGGTACAATTACCTCAAATGAGGCTATAGCAGGCTGGTTATAGGTCTCTTCTTCCAAGCACCAAGGAAATGGCCTTAAGTTGCACCGGGGAAGGTTTAGGTTGGATATTACAAAAAAAAATCTTTACTGAAAGTGTTGTGAAGTGTTGGAACTGGCTGCCCAGGAAAATGGTTGAGTCACCATCCCTGGAGGTCTTCAAAAACATGTAGATTAGAGCTTAGTGATGTGGTTTAATGGTGGACTTGGCAGCACTGGGTTAAAGGTTGGACTAGATGATCTTAGAGGTCTTTTCGAACCTGAATGATTCTATGATTAACAGGGCTGACATAAGCTGTGACCTTTTGGGAAGCAACACAGCTGGCAAAAAAACAAAAACAACAACAACAAAAAAACCAAGTCTTGTTCAACTGCATCTGATCAAGGCATTCTTTTTTTTTTTTTTTTTTTTTCCTACAAAAACATTGAGGTTAAAAAAAATTCTCAGTCAAATGTTTTTGCCTATTTTTATAGACACCTTTAACAAAAAGCTTTAATTGAAACAAGTGCTTTACATTTTGTCAAGGGCAGGGAAATCTGAGTTTTCACACTTACTTGAAGAACAATGAAAAGACAGACAATATCAAAAACAAGCAAATAAACCAACCATCCAATGCAGCCATAAAAATTTATCTTCAGTTAAAAAAAGCTATAAATCTGAAATAATAGTTGACCAGATCTAACTGCTGCAGTCTGTTTCTTGTCCTCTTCCAAAGATAATGCATTTCACTTGCAGGTAGACTGTAGAGTTATCAACTGGCTGTAAAAGACAGTAGATGCTCCGCTTGACTTCTGTATAAATTATATCCCAGCACAAAAATCCTGTCATTATGGCTGCAATACATTTCCCTCTTGATCACTCAGCTGAGCACCAGTACAATCACACCAGAACTGAAAACTTGCCAATCTATTTGGGAGAACTCTAACATTAGAAAGTTACCTTGCTGAATGATGAAATCAGTAACTGAAAATCTTGCCATGCTGAGCACAGAGATTTTCAGAGTGCTGCAACTTAGCCCAAAGTTAACAATCAACTGCTCACCCTGCTTTTAAGTTCCCTGTGTGAAATGTTTGTTCTAAATGATAATTTTGCAACTTTAATAGCTCAGTTGCATGGAAGACTTGACAGGTTTTATATTTGGAAATCTGAGCCTTTCCCATTATCACAATGTGGTGATTTTTTCTAATACACAAAACAAACCACTGTCAGTCATAATTTATAATTGTTTTACGCTTGCGATAATCAACTAATGTTCATCACTTTCAGAAAACTAGATTTAAATTCTAATGTTATATTAGCATTTTAGGTATAACTAAATAATTACCCGAGATTAAATGATACAAGCAGAAGGGAGTAAGATTTCTACATTCTTCAGTTTTCAATGTGATTATATTTGAGTCCAAGACCAGAGACATGCTGTTGGTTTGACGTATGACATACTTCCAAAGAAAATGTTTCCTTAAAAGAAAGGATCATTTGTTTTATGTTTTTCTAAACAGCCTGTGTTTTATCTAAGATCTGCATGTTTTTGTACAACCTGGCTCACTTCTTCAGCATTACTCCTGTTTAGTAGAAATCTGATGCCATCAAGGAAAACATCTGCTTATGAACATTGTTGGTTAGAAGAGATGTAGTTTTGAATTTTTCAAACATGATTAGTTTGTTTCCAAACTACATTAGGCAGGATGAAGTGTGTTAAAGATTTATAAATGTGGTTTTCTTTTCACTATACAGCTAAGGAGGAATCTTTGTTATTCAGCTGTTTGTGTATTAAGTTTACTAAGCTGTATTTGTCAAGCAGGAAACAAGCCAGTAGTCTTCCATGTGTTTTTGTTGTTCATATGTTAAGTTGGCATTGGAAGAGCTAAATATGACCTGTCTACAGCAACCTATACCTTATACTAACTTTTTAAAGGAATAGCCAAAAATTTATATTTTCTTGCACATTCAGAGCCATGTTGTGTCCTGTTAGCATCATGACAGCACAAATATGTGACCACTAGAAAAGTACAAGTTCAATATGAAGCCAAGCAATGTAAGAGTGTTAACACATTTTATGGGTTTTCTTGCTAGATCATCTATTTGTTCACACAGATCAGTGTCAAGGTCAAATGTTTTCTTACACAGTTCTAAAACTTGTTGACAATAGAAAGTAAAAGTTCATACTTAATAAGTGTCTTAGTTCTTGCATCTGGAGGCTGTAGACATTCTGGAACAAAGAGGCACTGTAGGATTCCTCAATAACTGCTCCCAGTAAATCATCTGTGCAGGATTTCTAGAAAGCCATAGCATAATTCTGCTAATTGTCTACCACTGCTTTCCAATATGTATGCAGAAATTTTTTATCTGCTCTTGCATTCTGTTTCAATTAAATCCTAGGCCAGGAAAACAGAAATTAACTAGCCTGAAATTGAAATTAAAACTGAAATTAAACTGAAATTAAAACTGAAATTAAACTAGCCTATATGGATAGTGTAACTGTTAGGTTCCATATGAGAAACAGTTACTTTTGTTCCACTCAAAGTTTTACTGCAAATGTTTGACTTCAGAGACAATAGTAGCCTTCATCTTTGTGACCTACCTTAACTCAAGAAAACATACCACAGCCTCTTGTGTTAAAAATCAAAAGTACTGGAACCTACATAGCTAGTTAACTTTGAGAAATCATAAGGCAACAAGAAATTCTGTTTTAGAAACACTAAACTCTTGTAAGAGGCTAACACTGTTATGTTAAGATGGGTGACACAAAATGAATTTTACCTTTGTTACATGTACATATTAACAAATATGTATATTAACAAATATATATAATAACAAATTTATTATATATGTAACAAATATATATTTGTTATAGAAAGAATATATATATAATATATATATATATAACAAATATATATGTATCTTTGTTATACAAGAACTTCTCTTTTGATCAGTATTATTTTAATTTGGAAACTAATTTGGCTTATTTCTTTACTAAATTGATATAGACCTATAGACCAAAAACATCATTGTAAGGTGAAAAACTTCAAATTGAACAAATCCTAAAGGAAACCTGAGATTAAATAAATAAATAAATAAATAAGAGAGGTCGAAAACATCAAACCAGCAACGTTACTATAAGGAAGGTAAGTACGGTTCAAATGAGATATGTTGTAAGTGGCCATTTTCTGAGATAAACAAAAAAGCTTGCTTGGTCATAATTCTGTTGAAAACTAATGTCCTAAATTTTTCAAGTTCATTTTGCCCTGCATATTTTCAAGTACTGCCTTTTAACGTAAAAGGCTCCTAAGGATGCTCCTTGTTTTGCCATCTACTGGCTTGGAAAAAGTGCACATTTTCACAAATCTTGCTTTCTTTTATTTCTCATTCTAGTCATAGGACTGGAAAGCATCCACAGAAATGCATGTATACACACACACACACACATTACCTCCCTCCTTGTCCCATATCAGATTGTATCAAACTTGAAAACATGCAACTACCTTATTAAAAATGCTACCTACACAATACCTATGACTATTCCTATTTCTTCCTTTTTTTCTCACTGTTATAAGAGGCTTGTCGCTGTTTTTCGTGTGAACAGTAATCTAGAGTTGAACTATGAAATTCAAAAAGCAGGAAAAAAGTCTGATCCACTTTATGTCAGACTGATTTGGAGATATAGCTTTTCCAGGTGAATGCAGCTTGACAAGGAACCCACTTGTACTGCAGAGTGATTTGCTTTCCCTTATTGAAAACAGAACTGCTTGGCAAATTTCCACTTCAGGACTGGAAAAAAGTGGAAAATAAATAAGTACCCATCCACCTGATGTTTCAGTTAAACCAAATACTTGTCACAGGTTACCAAAAAGTGCCATGAAAATCTGTAAATAGTATATACGCAATTATTTGTGTATACAAACAAAGATTTTTTAGATTTCACATTCCCTTTAATACTCTGCAACATTGCTTACTGTACCACTGGCTTCAGAGTCAAATATTTGATTTTGTGGAAACTGAGCATAAGTACACCAGTTCCTAAAAGGAAACACTTGTCTGTGTGAAATAATACTTGATTATAGAACAAGACTAGAAATTAAAAGAAAAAAAAAAAGCTTTGGCAGCTTTACTGTTAAGAGATCCAAATTATTATGCCTTCAGGAATATGATTTTCACTCTTCCAAAGACTCTTTAGGACATCTCTGTACAGTTTCACCTACTGCCTATGAATTTGTGAGCTGTCAATTTAGTATGTTTCCTTGCTAGATGATGATGGGTGTGTTTGTTGGATTGGTAATGCTGAATTTCAGAGTTCCTATAGCTTCCCATGTACTGTGGGAGACTTTGTTTGTTTGGTTGGTTGGTTGTTTTTGTTTGTTTTTTGTTTATGTGCTTGGCTTGGTTAAAGTCCTTATTCAGTTTACTGTGCAGCCTCACAAACAACCATCAGCAGATGGGGCAGAGCTCTGCAGCACAAGGAGGAAAAACACAGGAAGATTTAAGCTTTCCTCACACAGGGATTGCTAGTGAAGCCAGTATCTCGCCCACTCATTGCTTCAGTAGTAAGTAGGACTCCAAAATTGGTATCTGCCAGTGCAGGCCAGCTGCCAGGACCCACCTCCAGTAGCACTAAATCTGCACAGCAGGGATGGACATTCCAGACTGGAAGGACAGTCAATGAGGATGCTCTTAAAGACCTGAAGGGTGTTTGGGCTGCGGCTGGATTGGCTAACTGAAAACTAAATAATAAAAAATGCTATGGGCATGAACTGACAGCTGTTGCAAGAGTTTTGAGACAATCTTGATTTTTTTTTTGGCACATGTATAATTTAACAAGGCTGATAGCACTTCTTCTGGTGTACTTTCCAACATATCACACTGCCAGAACTCACAGGACTATAAAATCAAGGCAGAAACCAGGTGCAGGGAGACATCATGACATGAAACAAAAAATGTTAACATCCGAGTGAACCACCAATCTGCTGACATTTCAAACTGCATGTGTCTTGATGGGATGTACCCATGACATGCAAGGCCACTCTATAATCTTTACTTGATCATGGCAACTGGGAGAAGTGCCTGAAAACTGGAGGAAAGCAAATACTACTCCTACCTTCAAGAAGGGCAAGGAATGCCCTGGGAACTACAGGCTGGTCAGCATCACCTCAGTCTCTGGGAAGGTGATGGAACAGCTAATCCTGAAAACAATTTCCATGCACAAAAAAGGTGACCTTTTCCTCTATTCAACATTGATGAGGCCACACCTGGAGTACCAGTAATGTTTCCATTTCTGAGCACCCCAGTACAAGAGAGACATAGGCATACTGGAGAGAGTCCAGTGGAGGGCCACCAAGATGCTGAAGGGACTGAAGCACCTCTCCCATTAGTCTGAGAGAGTGGAGATTGCTCAGCCTGTAGAAGAGAAGGCTTAGGAGGATCTTATCAATGTGTATGAATACCTCAAGGGAGGGTGCAGAGAGGACTGAACCAGGCTAATTTTCAGTGGTGCCCAGTGGTAGGAGAAGAGTCAATGGGCACAAGCTGGAACACAAAAGGTTCCATTTGAACTTCAGGAAGCACAGCTTTACTGTGTGGGTGATGGAGCACTGTCACAGGTTGCCCAGAGAGGTTGTAGGGTCTTCCTCCTTGTAGAACTACAAAAGCTGCCTTGATATAGCTGGAGGGAAGCTGCTCCAGCTATCCCTGCCTGAGCAGGGGGTTGGACCACAGAACCTCCACAGGTCCCTTCCAACCTTAACCACTCTGTGATTCTTTTATTTGGTGACTGTAACAACTACCAGTTGCAAGACCACTATGAGGAATATGTGGGTGTTTTCCATGTTTCCTGCTTCCTGAAGAGCAGAGCTCCACACAAAACTGGCACAGCCCATCCCCAGGATAGATCCTCCTTGCAAGTTCTGCCTTGTTTATCCTACTGCAGCACCTGGGACAATGGCCACAGCCAGCCCTCCTTGCTTTCAAGGTCTGTTTTCCTATTTCTCACTCACCACGCTCAAAAGAACAGATCACTTGTGTTATCAAAAGTTTTCCAACAACTTGTGCAGTTAAATTCCTTAAACACTGCTGACCATTCCTAATCCTTTTTTTTGCCAGCACCCCTTTCAGCAAAAATTGCTGCACTCCATGGAGCCTGATTTATATTTCATTTTGAAAACAGGAAGTAAAGGGATTAAAGTTGAGGATTAAAACAGTTACTCTTTGCTGCATTTTTTTTTCTGCAGAATAGTTTGTTAGTTGCCATGGGCACTGCTCAGTGACCCTTAGCCCATGAATGCAATTCTTTTTGCATTAATGACATCTTTTAAATGGACTTCATAGAAAATAAATAAGGGAAAATATCCTTATGTTCAACTGCTCTGAAAGAAAGAAAATACTTTTGCTTCTTTTTCTCTCCATTCTCTCTCTTTTGCACTTTTAACAGTGAAATTTGAACAGTGAAGTTTGAACAAGGGCAACTGAAACTTGAAAGGTGCAGAAGTGCACTGGGCTCGTACTGTAGGCCCTGGACAGAATCCGTTTGCTCTCCGGAAGGCAGGTGTTCAAAAACAGAGCAGTTTCACCAGATTAATATAGTCACATAATAGACAAAGTTGTTGGTAACTGGCTTAATGCCCTAATAGCCTGCTGAAATACCAATGATGTATTCTTCTAACTCTCCTTAGCTAACTCTCTCCTCATCAATTAATCATTCTGAATAAAAGAACAGAAAAAAGAAGTGAATTAATTTTCTGTAAGAAATTTATTAAGTGGTGTTTCTTGGTTCAAAAAAAAAAAATCAAATACTGACAAATTAAAGGAAATGTGTTGCAAAATGAAATAAAACAATGATACTAGCAAAAGAAAATCACAATACATTGTTTTCTATTTGTGTTTGCCACTAAATCTGACGGCTGGCATAAAATTTTGTTTATCCCAAGACTTTAAAACAAGCCAGTAGTTTCACTGATGTGTAGTAAAGTGCAGTAAAATCAACATGTAGTCACAATAAAAAAAAGCCTGCTTTTACTGTAAAACAATTTAAACAATGAACAGGCAAGTAGCATGCAGCACTGTAATAAGCAAGAACACTATTTATTTTATTATTTTATTTTATTTTATTTTATTTTATTTTATTTTATTTTATTTTATTTTATTTTATTTTATTTTATTTATTTATTTATTTTTCCTGGGGGACTGAAGCATTTGCTGTAAGATGTACAGGTTTATATGTGTTATGCAAAAAAGATTCTAAGAGAGAATAAGAAAAGGTGAATTGCTAGAAAGTGATATAAAATGACCAAGGCTCATAAAGATTCAGTCATTGAGATCTGCCCATGAAGGTAGAGATTTTATATTCCCTTTTCACCGACATGAGGCTTGCAGAAGAACAACATCTGCAGGATCATCACTAGCTGTGCATAGGTTCCTCTGCAGAGCCCTTCCATTTCAGTTGGGACCTTGGTCAGGC
This sequence comes from Aythya fuligula, assembly GCF_009819795.1. NCBI lineage: Eukaryota > Metazoa > Chordata > Aves > Anseriformes > Anatidae > Aythya > Aythya fuligula. The sequence goes on from NC_045593.1 coordinate 29,688,868, forward strand.
CACGCTGCAAGGTAGTTCCAGCAATTGCTTTGGCCAGATGATCCATGTCTTTATTTCCTTACTTCCAACATGCTGCACACCTAGAACGGACTTATCTACTCTGCTAGCCTCTACTACAACCCAAATTAGGAGTGGATACAGCTGAGGTATAATACAGTCTGCTTCTTCATCTGAGAAGTGTAGAACCTTTTTTCTTTATTGTAACTAGGAAAAGAATTCTGAAATTTTCCAACCATTACTAACTTAACTATTTTTGAGAGAGCAATAAGTGAAAATGCAAGAAATCATGCATGAATAGCAGCAGGATTAGGGAAACCCTGATTGCCTGTTCCCTTTCTCAGCATAGTGCCTGAAAAGATCTCCTTCAAACTAGATATCATGGGAGGGAATCTTGTAGAAAACCTTAGTTAAGAGAGTATTTTGACAGCTCTCTAAAACCTACTGTTCAACCAGCATTACACAATTGACCAATCTATGTCAAAAAGGAATTTTATCAGGTAGAAATGAACCAAGCTGGAAGTGCAAGTCTGTGCACAGATCCCTGTCTCCTGTGCAATTCGAAACAAATCTCCACCAAGGATAAACAACTTTCACAAATGTCCTTTGGGCTGCCTTTCACAAAGTTACGAATTTGTGATATTTACTTTCTGGCAGAGACAATGCAAAATTCTATGATGGAGAAAGTCTGGAAGATATATACATGAGGAACTGCTGTGTTAGAATAAGACTAAATAAGTATCACATAAATAAATAAGGAGAAAAAAATATATAATTGAATGACACTGCATGCTTTAGCTGCACAGCTCTTCTGTATGGTACTGAAAAACCCAGTAGAAGACCAAGGAGTATCACTTATCATGCTATGGATCTGCTGAGGCATTAAGCTATCTGGTGAGCTGAATCCATGCATGGTGGCCACAAGATCCCTTTGAATGAGCAGGTTTTTCCAGGAGTCATTACAACTTTCAGAGGCAATTGCCAGTTAAGCATTCACTGTCTCAGAGCGTTTCTGTATAACATATATAATCCATAACTAATTTATGAAAAAAGATCACAAACACATTCTGTGCACTGTTAAAAATGTGAAACATTAAATAATTGATCAGGTGAAAGAGGTGAAAGGTGACAGTATTTGGTAATAACGTCTTAAGTTCAAGGCCTACAGTGAAAAGCCCAGGGAGGTTTTACATTCTCTTTAGCTGATCTTGTTTATTTGAACTGTTCCCATTATCTATTCCTTTTTTTTTTTTTTTTTTTTTTTCCACAAAGATGTAGTGAAACAGTTGTATCCTTACCTATTAAAGTATCTTTTAACTAAATGGAAATAATCTTAAATACATATATATTCTTTGGCACCACATACGGGCTTGAAGAACTATTATACATGACAACTGTTCTCCGCTGTTATAAATATGGATAAAATGAAAACTAACTAAAAGCAAGACTGTACACTATTCAGATGCTAAAATAGATGCTATCAAACTAATCTTGTCCTTGCCAAACAGCTGTAAGTAATCTAAGCAATCCTTTTGACCTTTTTTTTTTTAAAGAACTATCTTGTTGGTCTGCAAATGCATTTGTTTGAAGAGAAAACCTTCAAAAAGCATTAGACATTGCAAATGCTCATGATAAGATCTACACTAAGCCAGTGGAGGGTCTGTTCCATTGAAATGGGATATGAACTGCAATACTTAAAAGTGAATTAGGGATTTTCTTTATTTAGGAAGATAGCTGCAGAAATAGCAAACTGTTCTTCACGGTACACTTGTATGAATAAGATAATGTTCCTATACTTGTAGAACAAGTTTAAGACTTGTGAGGGTCTGAGCTCTCAAAACAAATAAGTCTTTGTGAACAGCATAAAAATATTTGCCTTCTATATTGGTTTTTATTCACTGCATAGCTAATAGTACAGGTTCTGAATTTTGTTAATTATCATGCTGCATATGCACCTCAGCTGCCTAAGGATGTTCAGCTTGGTTACATATCCTAAAGAATCAAAGACACAAAGCTGGGAGACAGAATAAGGAAAGAAATGGAAAAAGAAAAGTGTCACAAGAAATGAAATGAGAAAATAAAAAAAAAAAAAAGCGGGAGAATATGCAACTTAAGGCAAGGACACCTGAAGGTTATTTTTCAGTAGCAATTTAGGAGCATTTACTTCTTCCAAGATCCACCCATACTGCTTTAAGTTACGTACAAAGTCCAGTAGTGGCTGACCTTTCAGTGGAAAGAGTGAGAAAGTGCACATGAGCAGTGCAGAATAATCAACCTTTTCCCTAATCTCTCTAGTTTGATGCTTACTTCTGTCCTACAGCATGCTCCTGATTCACTAATATTCCATGCAAACCTTGTGTTTATTTTTTAACACTGCCAAAAGAATGATGAGTACTCTCAATAATCACAGAAATACCCAGATACCTTTGAATTCCGATTGCCCCTTGTCTTCTATTATATGTTTTGGTAACAAGTACCACAAGGTAACTGTTCAACTTTAAAAAAAGATCTTTTTAGTTTGCTGTCCTTTCAAAGTTCAAAGGAGGAAATGACTAAGGGAACAGGCTTTTAAACTGTTTGTATTCGAGGGGCATATTGTACGTTATCATTTTTCTCAATATTCCTTTAGATCACATTCTGAATACTATATAGTTTTCTATCACTCACTGCCTTGCATAGAAGGAGCTCCATCAGTCTTCCCCAAGTGAAGATGAATTCCATTCATAGTCAGCAATTTTTAGCTTTTAAAAATGTGAAAGGAAGTACTGTTTTTTATTCCATCAAAATACTTTACAAGTAGGGACTGAACGTTACTGTGCATACGGATTATACTGAAAATGTTTTCCAGACATTTTAAGCATTTATTCCCAGATGATTGCATGGTGTTTGTATATGTGCTTGTCCTCATGCTTATGCAGAATTTTACAAATGATGCAAAGATGGTTAAAAAAAGCAGATGATGTTTCCTTTCTGATTTGCTTTAGTAAATAAGAGTTTATTGTGCTATCTAGTAAACTGCACACAACAGATATATTTATGCTGTGATATTCTTGGAATATAGGATCTCATCCCATTACCTGGAGAGATTCCCAGTTCAGTGTATTCAGTGGATGGCTGGAGGCCAGGGCTGGGAAGAGAAAGGGAACAGTGGGAGCCTTACAAGGTTTGCAGAAAAGGTTGTTTTTGCCTTACGTGGTAAGTCATAAACATTTATCAACAAAAATTGTTTAAAATAATTCAGACCTAAATTTATCCATGTCACTGCATCATCTGGCCCTGAACACAGATCTACAAAATCTGGGTTGAAAACTTCATGTAACTAGCATTTAGTACAGCATGTAGACTATGCAACATCAAAGACACATACAGCCTTGGAGAGCCAGCAACTTAAGACACCAAAATAATGTCACTTAGTGTGTAGGGGGACGTTAAAAGGAGGATTAAAAGCAGTGAGGCATAATATACTAAATGAATCCATGACTAACGGGGTGTGACAGCAAAGGGTTTCATTCTTTTCAACAGAATTGATCCCTAGGGCTGGAACTATTACTCCACTGTGCCTTTATCACCTTGGAATTTTTATGGTTATTTTTGATGAATTTGCATTTTTGTAAAGACTTTTTTGACATTAAGCCAATTTTCACTTTTAATTAAAGTCATAAATAATCTTAATTCTTCCTTAAAAGGTTTATTGTTTCTTACTTTTTATTATTATTACTGCCAGGAAATATTTTAAATACCAAAGCATGATGTGAATTAGCAATTACAAGTTCTCAAAGGTCCAGTGACTATGTTGTATCTTGTAAACATTATATGTTGCAAACTTTATCCATGCTTTAAATATCTGATTTGATCTCCACACGTGTGATCTCCACATACATGGAGATTTCACTTCTTTACCTTTCTATATATTACTTTATCTCAAGTACAATGGGTGAACAATGGGTGAACAATGGGTATAGGCAAATCCTTACCAAACAGGGCTTTAAAAACAAGCAGCTATAAAGCTAAAATGTGACCAGAGAGTGAAGCAAAGAGTAAAAAGGGCCAGCTTTAAACTGTTTGGTACAAAGAACGCGTGCAAATTGAAAAAAAAACTCGTAGTGAATGAAATGTCAGAAGGAAAATCCCACAAAGTACTGACACAATCAAAGACAGGAGATAACATATTATTTTACTGTAAATGACAGTAATAGTACAGTGCAGTTCAATACCTGTATTCAGGCCCACTATGCCAGTTTTAGTTGATGTATCACACACAAATTTCTTACAATGCAGTCTTGATTGCCATTTACTTTGCATGCCTGTAAAAGTCATAAAAGCTGCCTGAGCAGCTCCTAGGATAGGCAGGGCAGGGCTCATAGAACTTCTTTGGCAGTCCTGTCTGTGAGCACACAGGAGCAAGGAAGTCAAAGCTCTGCTTGTAATGGTGAACACAAACGCACAGTTACTTTCTCACTCATACAAATGGGCATTCATAAGTTCAGAGGCATCTTCTCATGAATACTATAGACCAGTTCCTTACAACAGGCTGAAATACAGGTCTCTTCTGCCATGTCCTTTTTCCTAGTTACAACCAACCATTGAATCAAAATTTACGGCTTAAATCTATATATTAAAGACTGTCCCTTGGAGATTCCTATGTTGTACAAACACTTTTTGCTACTTTCTATGAATGGCTGTGCATTAAGTTTTAAACATCTGCAAGGTTTATCTATTCCTGTAACAGTTCACAAATGTTCTTGTATCAGGATTAATACAATACTGATTGACTCAATGATCTAAACTAATGACATAGTGCCAACGATTAATGTGAGATATGAAGAAAAATGCTCAGAAAAAACACCATTCTCTTAGGTCACAGCTCAGCTCTTCAAAGATGTGCTTATACATACAAATAACTCTTGACTCATGGACTTGACATCCACAGGGAGCCAGTGTTGTGAAATACATTTGAAAGTGTCTGGCATATGAAAATATAATTTACAGCTTAACCTCATACACTGTCTATTGAGCCTCAAAATCCATCTTTCCATCCAAGACAAGTCATTTAAACTTGCATTTTATGATCTTATGTATTTATCAAGTGGTGAAAGTATAAAATCAAAAAATTTTGTTTTCAAAGACCACTTTTGATTTTGCTTATTATGTATGTTTATGTATGTGAGTAATCACCACATCAGCAAATAAGAGCATTAAAGCAGGTAGACTCATGAAGTCAAATATAAAATTATCACCTATGTAAAAACAGTTTAATTTGCTTTTCATTAATGTTTTTTCTTTTCGGTCTGAAAACACTACAGGCATTTAATACACATTGATATATCTAATATTATAACACCAACTTCTCCATAAAATACTTACACCTGCCAACACAGTAGAAATTTTACCTTTTTCCTAACTTGCTGGTCTTTGGAAGAATGTGCTTTCACATGTTTTCTCAGGGAGCTTGGATCTGTGTATCGTTTAGTACATCCTGGAATTTGACATGCATAAGGTTTCTAAAACAAAAAGAAAAAGAATAAAGAAGCAGCTGTTAAATCACAGATTATTTTAACTCATGAGAAACCATTTAGAGCTTTGGGATGCTGCAAATCACATTACTACAAAATGAAATGCTGTACATTATTACAAGGAGAAGGCCTAGTAATTTATTAGAAAGGGAAAGGAGAAAAGTAAGGTTCATATGGAAGAAAAAACAAAGGAAGGCTTTAATTATGGCACCTTTCATTATTACCTTTTTTTTTTTTATTATTTTATCAGTACAATGAATATTGTTAGGTATACTCACAATGCTTCCACCCTTAGAGCTTTGGCTTAATCAGAAATTACATTCTTTAGTGAATCAGGTAAAGAAATTGCAGAAAAGGCCCAGATAGACAATTTAGAATTATAGAAGAATCTGCTTTAGAAAAAAAGAAAAAGTGTTAGTTTTCTACATTATGAAGAGAGCAAGCAAAAACCAGTGCAAACATTGAATACTAAAGTATCAAAAATATTTCACACAAAAATACACATTTTAATCTGAAGTATAAAACAAACACTTCCAGCTTATATTTTCTAATAGCACATCAGTTTAAAGAAATACCAGTCCTGTAATAGTTTTAGAACTTAAAAAGACAAGACCAAAGAACCAAACTAATTCACCAAATAAATACAAATTTCAGAAACTATCTCCTTCTGCCTGTTCTAACCTACCTATCTTCTCTGAAGACCTGAAGATTCACAATAAAGAGTATTAAATGAACACCAGGTCCAACTCTGCTAAAACTGGCTATTTCACAATTCAGGCATTTATGATTAGCAAAGCATTTCTGAAAACACAAGCGTATAAATGTAGTGTACCAACTATACTATCAACTATCCGAAAAGGATCTTTTAAGTTTTTTGACAGCCATTTAATTCGAATGGCAGTGTTCTTTTTCTCCTTCTGGTCTTCTGCCCGTTGGAAACTGTTTGTCTCTAATGAAACCTGAACTTCTTTTGTTGTGAAACAAAGCTTTCATTAAACAAATCTCAATACTGAGTCAAATTCACAAGTAACAATTTGTTGGCATGACTTTCTAGTACTTGCTCTGGCCATTCTACTGATTTTTGTCATATAATAGCAGTTATTATCCCAGCTGGCTTTTGAATCTTTGCATGTTGACTTCAGGTTCCCTAAATAACACCTGAGTGGGATGAAGTTATTCTACCTGCAATGGAGCCCATGAAGCTGTGGCCTTTTAATCGACTAGTCCTTGAACAGCCCTATAAGACCCTTCTCCTTCCAATCAGTGATGTTACAAGCTACCTGTTGCCACCAACCTGGTGGAAAGGAGCACACAGTCTAATGAACAGGGGACTGCAATGGGACCTCTACTTCCTTACAGTGTCTAGGTGTGTCCTCTGGTGCTTGGCGCGGTCACTGGAGTTGCTGAATGCTTTCTGGCAGCCAGGGTGCTGACAAAGATACGGCTTTTCACCTGTATGGCTCCTTAAGTGAATCTTGAGGTTTTCTAGTCTGGAAAAGGCCTTCTTGCAGCCCTCAAACTAGAAAAGAAAAAGAAATGATTGTAAAAGAAGACACACACAATAAACTGCAACAGCAAACACTGAGCAGAATGGCAATTGGACTTGCAGGACACTCCAGCCTGCTATGGCCAGATGCCTCTGGAGCTGAGGAAAGCCTGGAATTGTTTGAGACACTTAGACCATAAGAGTGTTTGTGTTGTGTTTGTCTTAATTAGGACACAACATTATACGGTCATTTTTCAGGGGCAACAATGAGACCCAGAGTGACTGCTCAGCTCAGAGCTCAGCACCACCCAGCCTCTCTGGGGAAAACAGCCCATGTTGGTTTTCCCAATAGCAGACAGGAAGCAAAACAGTCACTGTGTTCTGTGCTAGCCAGCCTCATCACAGCTCTGGATGTTAAGAGCTGAGCTGAACAAGTGCTCCTCTTAGTACCAACCCAACCTATGCATGAACAACAAAACCCACACAGGGAAACATCAGTCTGCTCTACCTTGCATATGGCATTGAAAGAAGTCAAAAAAGAACATGAAAATCAAGCTATTTGCTTGATGGCCCCGGTGATAATATAATGCGTTTTGAAACACTTCTTTACCTTTCTGATACATTTGTATGCATTACTAAAAATAAGGGTCTCATCCTTACAGCCCAGCAAAAGAGGATCTTATCTCTATAGGTAACCAAGAATCATGTGGCACAGTAGTTCTGTACCTAACCAAGTACTGCACCTGCAAAGAAACCTAAGTTTATGTAAGTGGAAAACTATTTCTTCATCTGTCATCTGTCCTGCTCCCATGTTATACTTTATTTAGAGGAATGTAAAAAACTTCCATTCTATTTGACATTTGCATTTTCACGTACATTTGATTTCAGTTAGACATGAATGTTTAGAACTCTTAGAAACATAAACTTAATTAATTTCTTTATTTAATTTTCTTAATTAATTTCTTTAATTAATTTTCAATTAATTTCTTTAGCTTTGACCTCTGCACATTCTACTGAGAAGCTACATCTAAAACACTTGCTGTATAACATGATCGTTTACAATTCTTGTTTGCTTGCAAGAGCAATAATGCATTAACATTAAGTAATGTCAAAGATTATCTATGCTCTAACACACACAAAAAAAGAAATAGGCCATTTTCTACTGACACTAGAGTAAAACATACACATTTTGTTATGTTTTATTTAGTGTTTGTATGTTTAAAAAAACACAAGTAGGAACACTGACATAATTCTGATCATAATTAGCAAGCCTTAGTTAGCAACCTGTAATATCCCCCTCCCCCCCCCAAAAAAAAAAAAAAAAAGTAAAAACAAAACAAAACGAACCAAAAAAAAACAGGATATTAAAAATGCTTTTACTTTGAGGAAAATATTAGAAGACATTTCAAGATCAACAACAACAACAAATAAAATACATAGCAATCTCTACCAGTTGCCTGGATAACAGCACCATGTTTTCATAGTAAAAAGTGAAGAGTTGAGAAAGCATTCAAAACATGAGAGCTAAACGACTGATATGAACAAACAGCCTTTGAAAAGGAAAATAATTCAAATACAGCTACTTTAAAATAACAATGAAATTTACTGATGATCTTCACAGACATTTTATATGGACAAGTCATTATTTTTTATTAAATTTAAAAACCTTCTATTCTAATTACAGTATTTAGGCCGTACCAAATATGAAATAAAATGTATTATTTCAAGGGACTTTCTGTTTCATAGGGTAAAACTCATCACATTGAAAAAGTTCTAAAAGCAGGCTCTCTGCTTTTTCACAATTTATAGAACTTTGAATCTTCAAGCACATGAACAAAATTAAACATATATGCAAATAATTGTTTATGATTGTAAAGCAGCATTGAATTTAAATGGGCAAAAGTATTTAACTCTCCGGAAGTTGGAAATATTATCTTACAGATTAAAAAGAAATAAGAAAAAAAATGATTTCTAAGGAATACTTCATTGCTTGGAATACTTCATAGCTTGGAAGTAGAGAAGATAGTCTGATACTCTGAAGTTCTCATCCCTCTACAGCCCTAAAATTCTGTGCATCATATTCACAAGGCTACATATTGAGAAAAGGTCGTCCCATAAAGAAGTAGAAACTTGAAGCCTGTATTATTAGAAAGACTGTCTTTACACAACAGTTAATGAATTCTAACTCTAAATATCAAGCTGTTTGAGGCCTTAGGAATGTTTGATGCCTAAAGATAAAAGGAATGAAGCAGCACTCTTTTGAACAAACATATCATAGAATCATAGAATCACAGAATATCCTGAGTTGGAAGGGACCCTTAAGGATCATCAAGTCCAACTCTTGACACCACACAGGTCTACCCAAAAGTTCAGACCATGTGACTAAGTGCACAGTCCAATCTCTTCTTAAATTCAGACAGGCTCGGTGCAGTGACCACTTCCCTGGGAAGTGGTATTCTATGATTCTATGATTATAGATATTCTGTGATATTAGATATTCTGTGATATAGATATTCTGTGATATTAGTGATATTCTATGATTCTATGATTTTGAACAACAATTCTATTATTCCTAGAATCATAGAATCATCTGGGTTGGAAAAGATCTTCAAGCTCAAGATCTACCATCAACCTTACCTATCAAGTCCCACTCTTCTCTTGATTTCGATAAAAGTTTTCCACAGAAGACATGATTACAAACTGGGCAAAAAAAGTATGGTAGTAGGGTTGTTGCATTTTGAAATGGAACCTTTCATAGTTTCTCATTTATTATCTTGGTACAAGAAAAGGATTACAGGAATGTGTTATGTACCTCCACTACAATTAGTCACTGAAGTACTTGCCATGCATTTGGCATTCTGAGGCTGTTTAGCACTCTTAGTAAACCTGATTAAACCTCCTTTTTAAAATTATTATGTGGAATTAATTGTGTAATATTTTCCTAATCTGCAATACAGAAATCACAGTTACTGAGTTTTTATTTTTACTGTTGTGTGCAAATTGAAATCAATAGCTCACTTATAAAGAAAATTACTACTCCTTACTTCCTAAACTTGGGAGTTCTTTTTAAAACATATTATTAGAGTCTCCATATCCATATTTATTTTATCTTTTTATAAGGCTAATTGCCAAAAGCAGGAAACAGTATATTTACAGTGAAAGGTAAAGCATGTCAGTAAAAAGCAAAAGCACTGCTGACTATGACTTTTAAACACTCGTGCTCTCCAGAGTGTTCTGCATATATTTGTACACACATAAATGGCGTTAAGTGTACTGGGCAACCTTTCTGTAAAATTATAATATTATGACATAGATTTCTAGAAAATAATTGACACAGCATGTGAAGACTTGCTGGATGCATCATTCACTTCTGAGCCCTGTCCTGAATGACACAGCAGACTTCATTTTGAAATACATTTAGACTTTTATACTGTAGGAACACTAGGTTCCTGCATGGATTCCCTTGTCTGAATACTTTAATGCTTGCAATAGATATTCATTGACCAAATATTTAAGAGATTCATAAGTTTTTGATGATCCTTATGGGTCCCTTCCAACTCAGGAACTTCTGTGATTCTGTGATTCTGTTTTAACTGAAAAAGAAGCTGTTCTGATTGTCTGAGTTGGTCGGCACTGTAACACAGACTTAAGACCTTGCTCTGGAAAATAACTTCTATCTGAGATCTGATCCATTCACAGAAAAATACCTGGTGTTTATTTAAAAAGTCATTGACAGGCATTCAGGCATTTTCTTATCTAACTCTCCCTAATATTGTCTATTCTTAAAAATCTTCAGTTCTTCCTATTCAAATTCGTTTTGCTTCAGTATCTAAACATTGTAATTTCTTTTGTCTTTTTCTGCTGTATAGATGTGATTAGTAATGTGTAAGATAACTTCCAGTTCCAGGCATTTTCTGAATGTTATCAAGTCCTTTAACGTTCTCCCAAATAATTTACATATATCAAAATTATTTGTTCTCTCATGTTAAACAATACTTTGTCAGACTTCCACTGAAATAATTCTTTAAGAAATATGGACACCAGAGCACAATTTGATTTTACAGTGTTGTTTCATCCCATATAAAACAAAATAATAGTGTCCTATTCTGATATGATCACATGTAGACTCTTAATAGCTTTTTTTTCTTTGAATCAGTTATACAGAGTAATCCTCTTCAGCATCACTGCATTGGGATATCATTCTTTTACTTTGTAAGTGTGAAAGGTAACCATTTCCCTAGTTTATTGCCACCTATGGGGAAATATTTATGGTATATTAAAATGATTTCACTTAATCAGAAGTTTCCAACATGCCCTCTCTCCTTGGATTTACAGGAAAATGGGTGTTTCCTTTTTTCTTTTTAAATTTGACTTAGCTATCTTTCAACTTTCCTATAACCCTTCCATTGCAACAAATGATGCCTACACAGTGTCTAAATAACAAATCTAGGTGCTTCATTTTTTCTTCAGTAAAACAGAATGTGTGCCTCATGTAAGTAGCAGATGAGCCTGAGGTCCTCCAAGAACTGTGATATAGGAAACCATAGGATGCGATATGCCCAAATGATCTCAGAAGTTCATTTGTGAGTTATGCTTGATAAAAGGTAAAGAACTGCCCCAATCTCTGCCAAACTTACTTGATGGAAATCAATCCAACCCTAAATCGACAGCCAGGATGTGCTAATCAGACATTTCAAATACATTCTTGAATTGTTGCAGAATAGTAATTTTTTTAGCTTAATCACCTATTCAGCTATGGTCAACTGATGATGCAAAATGAGAAGGAAAAAATGCGCCTAGAAACTATGATACATATCAGAGAGAATAAATTAGTTCCTGATTTTACAAGGTCAACAAGATAAGAAGCTTCATCCTAGCAAACATGCTTGCCATGGAAAAGTAGCTAAAGAATCAAAATCTCTACCTTCCACATTGCTTGTCAGTAAGCACAATGGATACTATTTCCGGTTAAAGGACACAGAGCATAGTAACAGTGAGACAGGGCCTTGTTTATTACTACCATTTCACACAAGCAGGAAAACCAGCAGTTTCACAGGTGTACAGTTCAGATCAGATGTAACTCTTGCTTTGCCAGCTAGCCCATGGATAACCTACATTAATCCATGACTAATTGCACATGACTACATAAATGCATCTTCTTTAAAAACTCTGTTTCTGTAGTCCCTTTCTGACTATTTCTGCAGTAACCATGGATATGAAATACAGGATCAATATTTCAGTAGTAGTACTTTTTCCAGCACTAGTCATTCAGGTAAGATTACTTTTCTAAACCAACCCCTTTTTTGCTCAGTCAAGGATTGTGTTAGCCTTGTTTAAGTCACAGCATTCTACAGAGGATCACATTTGGTAACACTAAATTCCCTCTCAGATGCATTGTTTGCTAGGCAGAATTTGTCATCTTTTAAATATAAGCTAGAATTCTTTGTTCCTGCTTGTGTTGGTTTGTATTTGTCTGTTTTACAGTTCACAGTTTTATACTGCAATCATTCAGCAAAGTCCATCAGGTCATTTCAATTGTTTTCTACATTTTCCTTGTCCCGTTCCAGACTGCAGAAGTAACAACTTGATAACATTTGCTTCCTCCCAGTGTTGATGGATACAAAAGAAAAAAATGAAACAAATGCGACTCTACTAATGTGAAGGACTCCAGGCTGCTGCTGCTTCTGGCTGCTGAGACTTTGGGAACAGAGTGAGAAAACATGTGCTAAAAGATCCAAACTGGTGTAAGACTGCTTGCTTGAGGAGAGTACAAAATGTTGCCTCAGCCTTATACAGATATGCTGGTTGGACTTTGATGGGATCCTATTTCCAACAGCAATTGTCTGAGATTGATTTTAATAGCTGCTTGACTTGCTTGATATAGTAATATTAATAAACTGACTATATCCGTGGCAAATAACATTTTTAAATCCTAATCTTCAGAGAAAGTGATTTGAGAGAAAGTATAAGCCATTCCTGAATGCCATCACATAGGAATGCATATATGCAAATGGAGAGAATAGTATCCCTGAAAACCACAGACGAAAACATAAATCTAGAGTATCACATACATAAGACCTCAAACAAATCCTTCAATTGCTCAATAATCTGGTAGCAATTTAAAAAAAATTATTAGTAGATAAATGACAAATTAATAATTTACTAATGTTTTATGTCTATCTTATGTTTGTGTTTATGTCAATTAATTTTGAATAGTCTGATATAAGGACCAGGTAGGTTCTGTGTCTGCACCAAGGCAGGTAGTCTGACAAGGACAAAATATCTTTCTCCAGCTTCACATTTATTATAAAATGAGATGTAAAAGCTGTTCTTTACATGGTTTCCAAACAAGAATGATGCATTTCAAACATTATTAATAGTCTTTTAAATGGCATTTCCCTTCCTCAACAGCATTAGTAGGGTGCTGCTTTACAAGAGATGTGAGGGCTTTTAAAAAATTGAGAGTAAGACCTCATATAAAAACCTTTTAAATAGCTTTTTATTCACACAGACTCTCCTGCCTGGCAATCTTGTGAACGACACATAATTAGTGTCAGACATCATTCAAACTGCTGACATCAGGTGGTCACCAACAAGGACGCTGCATACCGAAGCTGAGATTTAAAAGCCCAGGTTCATTTCATGTGAAATGAGTGCTGTGCTTTTAACCCTTAAAGTGTTTAAATGGGGAAAAATGTAGAATCCAGAGCAGCAATTCATTATACTGCAACCATTTCTGTCTTAATGGAGTACATTTTGTGACATGGTGATTGAATGCTTTGGCATGTGCACGATGCTTATATAAATAAGGCTGTACTTTCCTCAGGCAATGCAAAGGCTGGAAATTTTTTCTTCTTTTACAATTAAGCTTATGAAATGATACAATATCTTGGAATTCTTTGTTACAGTAAATAATGACAGACTATGTTTATATAAATTGCATAGATTATAGTAGATGCTTGTTTACCCAACCATTCAATAAGAACTTGTTCCAAAACCTGTTGAAGTCAGTATGTAATTACTCTTTTTTTTCCCCTAAAGAAAAAAAAAAAGTTTCCCTCCTTCACTACGTATCTTCACTACAGGTAGTTTCCATCAGGCAAATTCCATTAAAATTTTAAGATCCTGCATGACATAAGGATAAAAGAAAACAAAAAAAAACAAAATTATGGTCTATGAAAAAACCTGAAGTGTATATATATATATATATATATATATATATATATATTTATCTTCTTTGCACTTCCTACTTTAAGCTAAGAAGCTTATTACATTTAACAGATTTACAAGAAAGTTTATATATTGTGTACTTCTCATATTGTAAGGGCTTTTGTCTAAGGAGCACATTTTTTTTATTTTTGTGTGTGTGTGTTATGTGTTTAGACATAAGATTAATACACTCTATTCTCATCTGATTTCATTTTTCTAACACATCTTTCTACTTCTGTATATTACTTCTTTATATTAAAAGCAAGAAGATCTATATATTGCTGTTATAAGTGAGAAATACAATGGAATCAATAGAAAAAAAGATATTAATGCAGATGAAAAAGTTAATATACAGAAGAGTGAATTTGATTACCTTTTTTGTTTGTCAGATACACAAAAAACGCTAGTATCTTGCATTCTCTCTGAATAAAATCTTACTATATCTGTCACATTGTCCACATTTTGCTGAGCATTTCCATATGTAGATGTATTACTTAAGCTTAACAATAAAAATCAACTTAAATCTTTTTTTGAGGAGATTACTATTTGCAGAGAACATTGTGGTGTCCGTGTGGTGGTTTTACCGTGCTGGGCAGCTAAACCCCACAACCGCTCTCTCACTCCCCCTCCTTTAGATGAGGAGGGGGAGAAGTAAAGCAAAGAACAACTCACGGGTTGAGATAAGGATAATTTAATTAAAGGGAAATAATTATAATAATTAAATAAAGACTACCATGAACTAAACAATTTAACTAAGGGGAAGTAAAAGGGAAAAGGGGAAAAAGGGAGGAAAACAAACAAACAAAATAAATGAAAGCTATATGGAAGTGCAGAGGAAAGAAATTACTCTCTACTTCCCACAAATGAGCGATGATTGACCACGTCCTTGAAGCAAGGCCTCAACGCACGCAGCCGGTGTTCGAGAGGAGGACCGACGTCTTCTCAACGAGAGCCCACCCCTCCCCTCTTCTTCCTGTTTCCACCTTTTATTGCTGAGTGTGACACCACATGGTATGGAATATCCCTTTGATTGGTTTAGGTCAGCTGCCCTAGTGATGTTTCTCTCCTCACTTTTTGCCCACCCCCTAGGAGGGTTAGAGAAAGGCCCAATGCTGTGCCAGTGCTGCTCAGCAGTAGACACAACACTGGTGTGATAACACTGCTGTTCCAGCTACAAGTACAGAGTACGGCACTGAATGGGCTGCTGCTGGGAAAGTTAACATTCCAGCCAGACCCAGTACAGTCCGTTCTGATGGGACAAGTAGGAACAGTGGATTAAGGATGCCAACAAACTGCAGTAAAGGTTAAAGAGGAAAACAGGTAGGGGACTGTCCCTACCCAAAATACTCCCTTCTCACGAGAGTTCTCTTTACAGATTAGTCTTTTCATTTATATGTTTTTGATAACTGTAGCACGCTCATATTTCTCTTCCATTTCAAGACTGGAGATTTTCACAGTATCCACATCCTCAAGATCTTCACCACACTCCTCTTGCTTTCTAGGTAATGCCATGACTAAATACAAATACCTCAGCTGAAGTTAAGCATAGTACCTTGAATATTATTTGTTCCCTGAAATAAAGGTGGCAGAGACTCACTCACCATGGAAATGTCTTTTTTTTTTTTTATTAGTTTCATTAGTAAGCATGGACATTTCAGCCTTGGAAGTTATTTCTGGTGCTACAGGGAAGGTACATATTATGACAAGTCCCTTCAAAAGAAACTATTAATGAACACATCAGCTGGTACTGATTCAAAAACTATATGGAACAGAAACCATTACAAGAAGAATGAACAATATGGAAGTTCTTCCATTGCTTCCTTTTTGAAGATAGTGATCCTGTTCTTTTCTGGTCTTTCTATTTTCTTTCTCTTCTTCCCTTTCTTTTCTAAAAGGTTTTCTTTGATAGTCTAAGAACTGAGGTCAACATTACAATTCATGCAGCTTTCTCTACTAAAAGTCTACACAACACTAAAATTGTTCAGTGTTAAAGTGGCTATTAAACTCTACTTGCTCTACTTGCTGAACCCCAGAGAGGTCACCTAAAGCTGAACATTTATTGTAGCTGGTAAACTCAGAAGAACTAAATATCCTTTCATCAAGGAACAACAAACAAACAAACAAACCAATAATTATGTATATGTTACACAATTTATAAAAATAGAAAATGTATATAAATTATATGCTGCAACACTATTTTCCTCTCCAATACAAAGTCAAACATGCAGATACATCTCATCTTTGTAGTTCTAAGCTCATTACGATCTCATGCCAAAGGTATATTATGAACAGAGACAATAGGTTTTCAGACATGAAGTCAAGGGACTGTAAATCACATTCTCACTGGGAATGTGGTTTTGTATAAGAGCATTTTGCTGTTGTGAATCTCAAAAAGGACAAATTTTTTATCACTGTTATATTAGGGAAAAAAGGGGGGGGGAATAAAAGATCAGGGATTCTCTGAAACCATACTTCAAGTAGAAAAAGAAACGTGAGTCTCAATGGTTCTTCCTCACACAAATCCCTGCCCAAATTCCCATTAGATTCATTCAATTTTCTATAGAAAAACAAAACAAAACAAAACACAAACAAACAAACTGGAACAGCCATATATAGGAATAGGAATAGGAATAGGAATAGGAATAGGATTTATTCTTTTAGTTCTTCTCTATCCCACCCTATCCATAAACATGCTAAACATTCAAGTTGGGACTTAAGCTTCCAACTAACAAGTATGCAAGCTGTTCTACAAATACTATCAAAGTATTTCTTATTACAGGTATGTAAAAACATGTCATTTCACTTCTGTTTTTCATGGGTACAAGGATCCTAAAAGATTGATTGCTGAATCATAAAACAGAAGAAATTATATTGCCAAAACTGTTTTCTTTTTTTTCTTTTTTTTTTTTTTTAAATTGAGAATGTACCCAACTCCAGCATGGTAACCTCAGATATCTAATTAAACGAAAGGTACAGTCTTATTTTTTTCAAGGAACTTAGCATTCTGCTTTTAATAACATTTTGAATGTTACAATATTAATGAATCCCTCCAACATCAATGCCATAAAAGAGGGTAAATATTACTAATCTACACAAAGGAGCTGAAGTTAAACATACACTGCAAAGGATATGATCATACAGTGGAACTGAAAGAATGCAATTAAGCTGAACTGCTTTACCTCTGCCAATAATAAATTTTTATACTAAATATGACTTTTTGACCAAAACACAATACGGGTTGTCATCCCAAGAGAAATCTTTTTTTATATAAATTATTCCAAAGTTTCATATCTTGCACTGCCTTTTAGTGAATTCTTTAGGAACATAGTCTGAGCATCTTCATAGCTATGGATATCTTCTATACTTGGATACTTGTCTATAAGCATACTTGACTATCCTCTCAGTATAACATTAACTTTGAATTTCCACCTGTTTATGGAATAGACACCACATGTATTAGTTGTATCTACTTAAGTTTCTTTATGTCATTCTCCACCTCAGTAATGCCATCTCAGAGTGATTTTAATAGGAAATTCTAATCCAAACAATTGTAGATAAAAAAGGAAGAAAGAATGTTACCTTTTGATATTTCTAAATATATGAAGGCACGTAAAGCATACAGAAGTTACCTTCACATTAATCAGTAAATACTGAGCATTTTCATAGAATCATAGAATCAGAATATCCTGAGTCGGAAGGGACCCATAAGAATCATCGAGTCCAACTCTTGGCACCACACAGGTCTACCCAAAAATTCAGACCATATGACTGAGCACAGTCCAAACACTTCTTAAACTCCGACAGCCTTGGTGCCATGACTAAATCCTTGGGGAGCCTGTTCCAGTGTGCAACAACCCTCTCAGTGATTTTCTAACACTTTAAGAGGTTAATTTGTACAGTTGTACACGGTTGTATCATACCCACTTGAGTTGTCCAAGGCATACAGAATACATGCTACTATTTAAAATCCAGCCCACATGCCCCTCCATCCCCCAAAAGTTCATTTAAGAATTAAAAAAAAAATAATTTAAAAAAAATCAAAAAAAATCAACATTAATTTTTGTCAATTTTCAAAAGAAGCATGCTACTGAAAAAAAAAAAAAGTTTTATTCTGAAATTGTTAAAATTATGTTTAGACTTCTCCCATTGCTTTCTTCCTCATTTAGATAAGACAATTTTCTGACTTTGACAAGAATCTGTTCATTGTTTTCTGACCCTTAAGTGCATTTCCCAATAAATAAAGTATTCACTGAAAATATTAGCTCAGAAACAGTGGCAACAAAAACATTTCTCACTGATACCAAAATTGGACATCCCTTGCTAAGTGTTTCTTCTCCCAGAGAAAGCATAAGAAACAAACACACAAGTTGTAAATCAGATTAATTGATGTTCTATTAAAAAGTGTTCAGATTAGCATCTGTATAGTTACTGAAAAAATACAGAACAGAAAACGTCCCTGAAATTTCTATTCAGCAAAATGTAAGAAACTCAAAATAAAGTAATCATACTGTCTTAACCTTAAACATGTGTGTATCACTGCCAGCCCATAATATAACAGTTCTGTCATAATAATCAGGTTCCAGTTCTGCATTCCATTAATATGCATCACATCCACTCAAGTCAGTGGGAATTTGGGATATGCAAGGAATGAAGAATTAGTTTTGTAATCCTTAGGCCACAATCCCATGGTAATTATAGTGCCTTGACATAGTATTGCTAGCTGAACAGCTCTGCAGCACCTTGTAGGGCATTAACAGTAGGATTTATTGCATTTATTTATTTTATGCAGATTTATTCTAAATATCATACCAGGACCCTGTCTCTGCACATTATTAGCTGTAATAATTAAATTAAGCAAATGAAAACTTAGATTTAGATGCATTTTGAGTTATTAAGCAATACAAGTTTACTTCTTCCCCATTTATCCCCAGCTAAAGAGGAGCTCAGTAAAATCCTCGCTTTCACCTCTTCTGAGCAGAACTGCTTACTCAGCTCTCTTGGCAAAACAAAAGAGAATATTCACCTTATGGTTTGAGAGAAGGAGACAGCAGAAAAGAGTTGTGGAAAACAAGGCAAAAGTGTAATCACTGGGAGTTTGTCACAATAGCATACAGACAGAGGATGTTTCTTTTCTAACCCAGAAGTAATCCATATGCAAATTTCCAGTAACATTCAAAAAGTACTTCTCAGCTCAATAAATGCTTTCTATTCTTGGCTGCTTAGCACCCTCAGCTTTTTCCAATTAGGCCCTGTTTGTTTAGTTTTTTTTTTTTTTTTTTTTTTTTTTAAAAGTTCTAAAGAAAGGATTAAGGCCTGTATCATACAAGGGAGAAAACATAAATTAGAAATTCTTTTTGAATCTGGAGTATGCATTCATTAATCTTCCATCCTGCTGGGAAGTGTAATAAGAATAAAGGCAGAAAGAAGCTTTTTGCTTCATTTGATTTGTTCAGCTGAAAACATGCTTTTGACTATCTGGAACTAAATCCCCAAATTCATGACAACTCAGACAATACTCCCACATGTTATAAGCCTGTGAGTTAAAAATAGAGCTGGGAACCTTACAGAAAACCACCTGGTGAGCAAGCTCTCCAGATTCATAAGGGCGAGACAGAAGGACATATGAATGTTCAGTGAATCAGCCGAAACTGTGAGAAGATGATAACAAGAGCTCAGGTGCTTGGTAATGCAGTTCTGCAGTGTGGTGTGGTCTCGGAGGGAAAATAACTTCTAAAATGACCAACAGGTCTGAATGATGAGTATGAGTTAGCTAGGGATGAGAAAACCAATGGAAGAGAAAAGGCCAGAGGCTGGAAAAGATAAGGTGTTAGATACGATTTACTGATTCTTTGCAGTAGAAAGTGCTGAAATCTATTGATTATGCTTTGCATTCAAAATGGAAAGAAAAAGAAAGAAAGAAAGAAAGAAAGAAAGAAAGAAAGAAAGAAAGAAAGAAAGAAAGAAAGAAAGAAAGAAAGAAAGAAAGAAAGAAAGAAAGGAAGAAAGAAAGGAAGGAAGGAAGGAAGGAAGGAAGGAAGGAAGGAAGGAAGGAAGGAAGGAAGGAAGGAAGGAAGGAAGGAAGGAAGGAAGGAAGGAAGAGAGAGAGAGGAAGGAAGGAAGGAAGGAAGGAAGGAAGGAAGGAAGGAAGGAAGGAAGGAAGGAAGGAAGGAAGGAAGGAAGGAAGGAAAGAATACTAAAAGCAGAAATAGACATCTTCCTTTTATGATTAAAAATCAACTTGCCTCTATGTGCCAAGTCAGTTTGTGACAGATTTTTGCTGTGATACCATCAAAGTGAAAAAGAGAAAACTCAAGAAATTGTTTTGCTCCTTTCAGTACAATGCCAATAAGTGCAATGAACCAATACATAGAAATAGATACAAAAAGAAAGAAAAAGAAGGCAACAGTTCCTCCCGTCCCTCCTCCCTCTTAACATCCGAAAAGACAATAAGGAAGCAGCATGGCCTTCCAGATGGTGGTTAGGGCCTACAGTTTTCTGAGATCCTGTTTAATGGCACTGAAGCTCATATCCTGACTTAAGAACTCAGTTTGTTGCTACTTCATTGTCAACAATTCAATTTATGTGCTAAAGAAAGGCCCATCTCTTACAGACATTTCTCACAGCAGACAGAAAAAGACATTTGGTGTCACCAGAAATCATACTGTGAGTGCAGGCAGGGCTAGCCCTGGTCAGAGTGGGGCTGTGAGGCTGGGTTGGGTCATGGCTGTGGCCAGGCCAAATAGAAGACATTGCAGTAAGGGTGTCACCAGTCAGGGATAATGCCTGAGACAATGCCATCCAAAATCTGTGAGTACAGATATTAGAGCTGGACCTTGGTGGGGAGGCAGGCAGGACCATGGCTAAATCAACATATGTGTCTAGGTACCAGAGAAAGTATTAGGAGTTAAGAGCAAAGGCTGAGCACACAGGACATGATCCAAAGGACCAAGCAAGGCACAGAGCACGACAACACCCAGCAGAGCTGCTGGCACAAACTCTCTGGCTGTAAAACTGTGGTTGGGGTGCATAATTTCTATTTTATTTTTTTATTTTATTTCGAAGAGCTCAGTTTAACTGTTACTCCTCAAGCCACAGGGACTGTGCGGGTTCAATTTCCCAAAAGCAGAAGATAATGGAACATAAAATTCACGTGGATCCTCTTGAAAAGCTTCACTTTTTTAAACCACACACAGGAAATGTTGGTCCCTTAAAACTACCTTAAGCAAACAACTGTTGTGACAAAAGGTCAGTGGTGGGACACCAAGAGATTAATGCAGGAGACTTTCCTTGTGGTGAGGCAAAAAAAACCTGCTCATCCCTACAAAAAATAATAGAGGAGAAGTGGAGGAATAGGCTAATTAAGTAGTGTTCACTAATCTTTATTATCTATCTCTACAATAAATTAAGTCATGCATACAGCACTAACTAATGTTGTATGTATGTATGTATATTATAAACAACCTTTAAAATACCAGACACCTACACAGTTTAATAAAGTAAGCATGCATTTATTTCATGCCAGGCATGACTTAGAGGTGTGCTGGACACAGTTCTTCTCCTGGGGCTCTAGAGAGAAGTGACATGGCAGTGATGCAAAAACAGAATTACTAAATCATTTGGGAATAAACCAGTTTCATTGCTCTACAGCACAGATCCTCAAATGCATCTAGCATTGCATTTCTTTCTCTTGAATGTGTAAGTAGATGAGTCTCTTACACATCTCACATGAGTGGTTCTCACCATGCAACTGGGGTTTTCAGCTAGGATAAACCCCAAGTGATCATGTGTAAGAAAGACTAAATACAGGAATTAAGTAATAAATATAGGGTTCTAGTGAAGTGCTCACAAGTCTTGATGAATATAAGAATTTTGTTCTTATCAAGCATCAGATACAATTTTTGAGAGAAGCCTTGAAGGGTTTACAGACCTTACTGAAGCAGTATACTTTGGGAATAAACATAAAGCTTGGATGAGAGAAGTCAGTCCAGAGCATTCAAGGTGAGGCAGAAGAAGATACAAAAAATAGGAGGAAAAGGAAGAAAAAGCAGATTGCTAGGCATGGTGCATTAAGTCAAGGAAGTATGTCCATTCCTCAAGTGGAATAATATATGTTCAGTGAGTAAGTTACAAGACATTTATTTATTTATGCAGTATGTCTGACACCACAGTTGGCTGTGGAATACTTGGAGGACATTTTAGATAACAGATATAACAGATTAATGACTGTAACTAACATTGCTGCTCATGGATATAGCAAACAAGAAAAAAAAACAAAATACCTGCAGGTTCAGACACGCAAGTAGGGGATGAGCTGTACGGCTTTCTCAGGAAAAGGATAAGAAGCTTTGAATTTCACCAAAGCAAAATAATGGATGGCTCAGTAAATAACTGTTCTCAGAACATATCACCAGTGCATGAAAAGGTTTTTTCCTCCTTTCCTTGGTGTACAATGCATTCTTCTGAGTATGTATTTCCCCTTGGCAACTGAACATTTACCTCATCCAGTGTAAATCATTACAGCATTCAATAGTCCTTGAAGTAAACCTTTTCCCACTGTGAAATGATGTCTTGAAGAAGCTACGAGAGATATTGGAGCTATTTTTGCAGTGCTGGCCAAAAACATCATGCTTGTTTCTAACTGACAATAAAAACTTTTTTTTTTTTCCTATTTTAATGCTTTGTGTCATTAAGACAAAAAACAGATAATAAAAATACAGATAATCACATAACAAACTGACTAATTAAAGATGAACATCAGGTGAAGCTTACAAGAGCTAACAGAAACAAAAGACTGAGCCTGGATTTATACCCACCTCCTAGTCAAGTGTAATGCTAAAAGTGCATGTTGATGTGCACCACATGAACAGTTGAAAATAGCAGAATAGTGGTCTGCTATACTGTATCTGTCTGGAGTTTCTCCTTCAAAATAACTTTATGTTTACACTACTGTTGAGGAGGTCAGCATCTGACTGGACAGATGTCTGAATACAGTGTGAGCAGATCTGGTGTCACTGCTGCACTTCAAGGTATGTCTGTAAATCTTACAGGCATTTGTTATTGATAGCTTTGTATACAGGAATGTTTAACTCCATGTAACATTACCTTTTCTACTAGACTGTGTAGATGAAGGGAAATATGCATGAGGAGCTGGCACTGTTTCACAGACCTGTAAAATCAAGAAACTAAAGCAAATGGGTGATCTTGTCAGGACAGAGCTTGCTGGACTCAGTACATCGTGACTCCAGCCACACCAGCAGCACCATGAAAAACATCTGTAATGTCTAACTGTCTCTTGCTCTCCCCTTTGCGTCCTATGTACCAATAAAGCATTCAAACCAGAGTGGTTTATCTTTGAAGATCATCTGAGTTTCAAGCTTTCAGAATTGACCCAATGAAAGCTCAGTGGAAGTTCTGGCTGTGGTGGATTAGCAAGTTTTATTTCCTCTAGAAAACTGAACAATTGCAGAAACAGATTTATTTATCCTTTTTCATAGTTAATTATAATAGGAATCAGAGCCCAGAAAGAAGGATGATGTTAATGATGATATTGCCAGTAAGAAGACGGTGCTACACATTCTGTTTCCTCAGTTAGTGTTTGCTTTTAAGAAGGTCACATACCTAATCACTATTGCTGCCTCTGCTAATACTCACTTTCTGTTGCTTAACAGTATCTGCTATGTTTCCAAAACCAGTATACATTATGTTATGAGAAACTGAGGTTAAGACTAACCTACAGTAATTATATGCCCTTTATGAACACTAACAGACATTAAACACCCTCCATTAAGCGCATGACAACTGTTACTCTGTTACTCACATCATCTTTATTCCTAGACTTTTGTTGTTTTGTCTTACAGTCTGAAAACCTGAGGAAAACCTGAATAAGTCTTTTGCATTTAGCAATCCAATATACATACATACATATTCTTACCTGAAACTTTCCAAGTCACTATTCTCCATATGGGCTTAAGGGACTCTTACCAAGATTTCTCTTTCTGCTTCAATTTATAGTATGAACACTGCTTGAAAGGCTCAGTTGTTTCCTCCAGTGTCCTGATGTCCCACCAAATCAAATTAAATTGATTGAAATACAGCCTGTTGATGCTTTTGTATAGCTATAGAAACTAATGGCAACCTTCCACCCTTTCGCTGAATGGTGTAATTGGCCTGCCAGAGAGGATTTGGGATTTTAACACATTCCCTGTTTGGCTGAGCTAACCAATTATTTTGCAGTTGCTATCAAGGCTGCAGACTTTTCTTCGTTGGGGTCATTAAGCTTGTCAAAACCAATTTGTCACCACAACTGCTGACCCTCATTGCCTCTGACAGCAGCACAAGTGTCAAACTAAACAGGCCCTTGCATTACAAGAAAGCAAATGACTGATCAGAGCCCACCAAGCATCCTGATCATATGCCACAGTCAGGCCTTCTGACCCCACAAGAGGTGCAAGCAGTATCGTCTAAATGACATGGGGTCACAAAATGACACTACTAATCATTTTGCAAAATAAGCAAAAAAAAAGCCTAGGCTAGCTAAAGTGAATTAAAACTCAAGGGCTGCATGTGCCTTGCAATTATGGTCATAGAGTTTTTCATTGTTTTCTTTTTAATTAAAAAGAGAAAATGAAATCCACTTATTCTGAAATAAAATTGTACGAAAGAAGTTACCAGATGATCCAGACTATTTTTTGGAAAGCAGCTCAGACACAGCATCTGGCACTAAAGAACTTTGAGTCCAATCCTGCAGACCAGTGTCATGCAATCTTCTGTGTAGTCTTGGCACCTGAGTGACATACAAATCAGGCCAGTGGCATGTTCTTCATCTGTTGTAATACCAGCCCCAAAGTACTCAGCATTCATCTGCACTTACTACAGCGGGGTAAAATCTGTCTGAAACACATGTGCAAACCTAGAATTTTCTTCTTTAAAGGTAGATAGATAGATAGATAGATAGATAGATAGATAGAGTGAATCCCTTCTAATTTTCTAAACAACTAAATTATTTTGTTGACTAATACTTCACAACCTGATTTTAAATCTCTCATTTACTGTTCCAAGTGTATTCAGTTTGATGGGGTAACTTTCAGTTTAGACTGATGTTGAACTAGCACCATGTCCTCAGTCCCAATAGAGTATTTGAAATGAAAATAAATTAACAAAAATAAGCAAACAGTTTCAGAGGAACACTTTCTCTCAGCGTGTTCCAAAAGAATCAAAGTCTTTATCTGAAGAGGCCTGGAAGGGGCCTATACCTGAAATAGCCTGAGAGGTCCTATTTGCTTCAATCATGATGACCTGTAATATGAATAAATCTTTGCAGTGTCAGGACTTTCACTCTTGAACACTATCTTGCAGTATGTTTGGGAAATACAGTGACAGCAACAGGTGTGTAGTATCCACCCTCCCCTTTGCCCCTCCTTCTTCCCACCAGAAGCTATCAAATATCATCATTTTCCTTTACTTTTGTTAAAATAGTATTTTTCCATGCAGATCAAGTACACCTCAGTAAACAAGATCTGATCTTAAGCGACAAAACCTTTTTTTTTTTCTTTTTTCTTTGTGTGTGTGTGTGTGTGTGGTAAGGGTGTGTACATTAATTACATTTATTTAAAAAAGGCTAAGTGGCTTATGGTTTATCACCAATGTAATGGCTTTGAGAACTAGTGTTCCTATTTAAGAAATGTTAAAGAAGAAGGAAGAGGAACAGAGCTAAAGAAGAAAGAAATGGAAGCCAGTGTTGCACAGTATCCCAAGATTTTGCTGAGTCCTAATGATGTCATTCAGTATTTAATTTCTGGTAACAAAGAGGTTTTTTTTTTCCCATCCTTTCAGCAAGATGTACGCCTAAAATCTTGGCAAATTCAACATCAACAAAGCCATTTATCTGAAGCCAAGATTTGGATGTGAATCTTAAGTTGTTTCTAGGCTTCTCTATTCCTTCTCTCTGGATGGAAGAGAGCAGCCACAATTAAAAAAAATACATGCTTAAAAACCCACATTGTTATTTTGAGCTTGTTTTTAATTTACTTTTGGGATAGGGGGTTACAAAAAGACTATTACATTCACTGGCAGAAAAAGAAATGGTAATTGTGGTACGAATAATTGGGGAACAGCCAAATATTGCAATTTGCCAAGTATCACAAACAAAAGCTTTTAAAACCATGTACATGTACATTCTTTGACTAGTGTCTTTTGTTGTTAAAATCAGGCACGGTGAACTAACCAGGATGGCAGAGAGGGAAAATAAGAGGAGGGAATAAAATGGGTGTGACGGTCTTCATATTCCCTAACCATTAATCCCTTCTAGAGGGAGACACTCCTGATTTAAAACAAATTATTTCCTCTTATTTGTTTGTTTGTTTGTTTTGTTTGTTTTAGGAACAGCATTGACGCTAAGAGTTGTTGCTATATGCAAAGAAAGAAGGATTTTTTTCCCTTTGTTTCATTTAATGGCTAGCAAATAAACTGTTGATCTCCTTATGTACAACAATATTTTCCAGAGCCGATGAATTTGGATGAGTCCTATACAGTATTGGATGAGTCCAAAACAATATTCCTGATATGAATTGAATTCTGAATTTTTGATGACTGTTCACTGCCAGCCAAAAGCAGATGATGTTTTCAATGCAAGAATGACACCTAAGTGCATACGAGCTTCTCTGCAAAGGTTCCAAGTCAGGCAAGCATCTACCTTAATCTGCAGAGAGTTGTTCTTTTTTTTTTTTATTTGGTTGGTTGGTTGTTTTTTAAGGATTCCGCTTTAAAAAAAAATAATAGAAAAAGAAAACAATTTGTATTACTTCTATTCTATGTAAAATAAAGAACTATTCCTGTTTTTTTACCATACTAATCCTGATTTACCTTAATTTTGATAGTAGGAGTTAGGACTTTTAAACCACAAAAGAGAGAACAGGAAAAAGATGTATATCACTATGCAAAAAATTGCATTTAACTTCAGTTAAGCTAGTTAGAGTTTCACTATAGACCACCTACATGCCAATAATCCTCAGACATCCTAACTTCCCTAGTATGTTCAGAACTCGTAACTGCTCCAGGATCCAACAGGAACAAACATTATATTACAGTATATTGTAATGTATTATAATATCGTATTACTGTGGCAATTTTAATCAGAAGTCAAGGACCCAGGACTCCTGAAGACACGGAGAGGAAAATATTGCACCTTGATATTAGTTTTTCAGAGCAACTCTTTGTCCCAGAACTTGACTCACTAAGTCTCAGGATCAAGTTGTCTTTACCTAATTAACATTCTTCACTGTAGAAACACTTGTTTTCTGTTGGTAAGAATAAAGAACATTTGAATGTTTTAGACTTACAGACTTATACAAATCCATTCCTTTACTTCGTATGTTGGTCTGGTTACCACAGAAAATCCACGCTTTATAAATATCAGAATGGACAGAAGTTGACTGAAACTGCAACATCGTGAAAGGCAGTGCAATACAACTACACATAGTGACTGGGAGTTAGGTTTTAAAGTATTATTTCTGGTCATCCTGACATCACTTCTTTATTCACCCTGAACACTCAGGTAGTGAACATACTTCAGCACAAAGATATATCAAATGCTTATTTCAAAGAGACATGCATAAATACTCAGGGAAGCCAAACTTTGTTCTCAATAGTCCTCAATATTCATGCTACACATACAAGAGCATACATGTCACTTTAAATGGTAAAACATAACTTGTGCACCCAGTGAGAATCATATCAAAAAGTTTCAGAGAAAATGACTCAAAGGAAAAGCTTAGAATCAGTGTGCTGACATAACAGTTTTGAGTGACTGTTGCTCTCTTTTATGCAATGAATTTCCTCAGTGGGAAATTAATGTAAATAAAATATAAAAAATTACCTATAAAAGAAGTGGAATTTTGCATTCATTTTACTGAAGTGTAATTACCTACACAAGTTCAGGAACACTGAGAATCAAACCTGAAAAAAAATGTAAGAAGTACTACTTGATAGTCTATATTACAGTATACCTCTGAGAGTATAATGTGTTACAGCAATGCACGAATAGAAGAAAATAGATACACTTACAACCTATGCTGTGCTTATGATTTAGTGGTGACCTGCAATGAACATGCCATTAAAGACATTTTTCACTTTTGCACTACAAGCACAAAACAGATGACTATAACTCAGAATCAGAAATTTACTTTGACAGTAAAATTAGCCTCATGATTTTAGTGTTCAAATGTTCTGATTTGGTTGACATATGTGGATGAATCCAGTATCACAAGACTGCTGATGTGTACTGCTGCCAGCCAACTATGACTTCTACTTTAACTGCTCAGTGCTGCCTGATGGTTGGCTAATTCTTCCACCAACACTCTGCTGATGCCATTACATGCCATTTACTAGTTTAACTACACAACTTAAGAAAACTCCCAGCCATTTTTTCAGAGATACTTTTTGCCTGTTTCCACTTAGACATGAGCATCCTGTAGTTTTAAAAACCAGGTCTACAGCATTTAAAGTTTACCAGAAGAGTGTACCAGAAGAGTACTCCAACACATGTTTAGGAGATACATCTGCTTCCAGGACATAGTTTCACAGAATAATTCCTCTACATAGCAGCAGAAGTGACAGACTTAATATCCAGATCACAGTGAAGCAGCACTGCCAGAGACCTCTACAGGACGTGGGTTCAACCTGAATGTCCCCATTCAGCCCAATAACCACAGTGCCTGCTGATCTCTGTTAGAATTGTCTGCTGTACTAATATTTTTATTATTTCTCCAGTTGTGTATGAGAGTATTCACACCTCATCACGCTTTTCCACTTTAATTGAAGGACATTAGAAATTTTTTTCTCATAGTGATTAACAAGATTAAGATTTATCAGACTGCTATTGCCTGTTGAAATTCTATTTTTTGACCATAGGTTTTGGTTTTGATAATTAGCCCATTCCCCTCCTGCTTTCTTTAGCAGTGAGTAAATTACTTTTTTCTTTCCATACCCTCCTCCACCCCTTCCCCCCCTCCCCCCCCCCTTTTTTTTCCCCATTTTAAACTCAAAGACAAGGCTATTAAGATAACTTAATTACATTTGTAATTCTGGCTTCCAGAAAGAAGTTAAACACAACCATTGCTTTGGCACTAAAGTTCAGAGAGTTCACAGCAGAAATAAACAAGAAAAGAAGATCCCAGAGGGGATGAAATGAAGTATGGGGAGAAAGAGAAACAGATGGCTATCACAGTTTGAATCAGAGTTAGGGCTTCCTGGTGTCTTTTACCCACCTTTGATGCAAGACAAAACCATGGTTTCTCATGAAAAATGTGCAGAACATATATCAGAAAAAAAAAAAGAAAAAGTAATTTTGTTTTCTTATTCAATTTTGTAAAATTAAAAGCATTCTGTAGTGTTTTAAGAGGGGACATAAAATATTAACTGCCATCACAATTGTTTTAAACATCAAGTATGGAAACTGACAACAGAGACATCATTTTGATTTTTTTTAATCATCCGTAGCCGAGACTTGGATGATAGACTAAATCAACCGATTTGATAAAATTCATGCAAGGCACATGCCTTTCTAAACCCCCATTTCTATCAGCTTATTTCCTTATCAAGTGAGATACTCTGCAAATTTACAGTGAAAAATTACAGTTTCATATTTAAGTCATCAAAAAGTTGTTCTCCATCAAGCAACTTGGACTTGACATTAATTATTCTAATCAACTTAGTGAATGCATTCTCTATAAGGGTAGCAGGTTGATATAACCTAAGGTCACAATCAGTTCTATATGGATGACTGTAGAAACGTGTCAATTATATTGCTATGAATGTGTCATTAAACAACAGATAAGCAGCTTCCTAAATAAACATTTTTTGTTATTATTGTTTAACAACATTACATCAGTTCTGTAGTTAAGACCAGTTCACAACTGAAATCATCATCTGTTGAATTTACAAACACCAGATCACAATGCCAATATCAAACACAGTCAACAACACCAAATGAAAGGTCTTAAGTTCTCTTACTGGTATCCTTTAGAGATTTGACAGGATGGTATATTTAGGTACATAGAAGTAGTAAAACTTCCTTTGAGCAGCCTAGTCTTTGGAAATGAAGACAATGCACAAGGACAAGTGTTCTGGTTACAAAACAGTAGGGAAGAGAGAAAAGATGCAAGTATCGATGACTTCTCAAGTGCTTTGACATTTCATAGGAACTTTTTATTTCTATTCCAAAGCTAGAAAGAAAACTTCTGAGGATTTCTATGTTCAGCTTTCAAATATTTTTTTCAGTAATAAAAAACTATGCTTGCTGCCAAGATTATGAAATCACATAAAACTTAAGATCTCATGTTGTAATTGTGATTGCTTCCAATAAGAGCTCCATTTCATTTGAAAATAAATGTCCTAATTTCTTGACAGTTTGTCTGAAAGCATAAATATTTTGTTTGATTACAAGTCAAGAACAGATCTGAAAAAAAAAAAAAATATTACTAATGTTTATGTAGTCTAAAATTATACTAATTCTTTTTTTGTCAATCTTTATGATTTGGAAATGCAGTCCTCATTATGGAAATAACATAAAACAATAAATAAATAAATAAATAAATAAATAAATAAATAATAAAAGTGTTGTTGGTATACGCAACAGACATTGCTCAAGTGTATTTCATTCACCTTTTACCATTAATGAGATCTTCCTTTGACACAGTGAATACCTCTTTGAAAACTACTATTCAGTAGTTACTGTTAATGAAGCTGATGCTCTTAATGAAAAATGGTAATTCTTTTATTACTAGCAGACAGATCTGACTTATGCTATTCTCACAAAGTCAATCAGCATTATTCACATCACTGTGATTTTTTTTCAGCAATGGAGAGGTCAGAAATTTCACAGAGAACAGGATTGTTACAAGGTTTAAAAGAACAAATCAGAATTTTACTTTATATATGCTTATATATAAGCTAGAGTACAGACTACAGGTGAATGAGAACTTGGGATCTCAGTTAACAAGATTTCAACACATCTGAAGTAAAAGAAAAGGGAACATAACTGCAAAAGAATGTAATCTACAAAAACAATTTCATCTTTCCTGGGGTAAATTAACTGCAGGCTCCTCACTTGCAAAACAAAGTGTTTGTTTTTCCAGCCTTTTTAATGTCAAAATGCAAGTGGAAAATAAGGACTAAATTAAGCAACATTAACTTGTCAAAGAGAAGATTATAATAATTTTCAAATATTTGTTTTTTCCCCATTTACACTGTGTAAAAAGTGAGAGAATAAAGACTCAGAAGAATTTTCCAATTATGGATAGATAGACTGTAAAGCTAGCTTACAAGTCACTGCTTTCTCTCTAAGGAGAAGGCAATGGAACATTTCCTTGAAGCTGGGATCCCGCTAACAGGAAAGTGTTATGCCCTTTTGATCAGGTATATTTCAGCTAATAAAATCTCTGCCCTAAGAATGAATCTAAATGGAAAATATTAATAACTTTTCAGACAAAACTGGGCTATACCTCAAGAGGGTAGTGCTGTTGCTAGAAGATGTAGTCTTGTCTCCCTGAGTAACATTCTCATTTCATCCCACTCACCACTACGTTGTTGAGCCCCACAGAAGTACTTTAAGAGTTTGTGACAGAAGCTTTCCAAGGTCATT